>NC_039365.1:25548105-25848105 GCF_003573695.1 Papaver somniferum
AGGCACGAGGTTGGTGCCCCAAAAAATGGTCAAAAACGTGTTCGCCCAAAGAGTTGGGTGGTCTAGGTTTTAAAAACTACTCTGAGTTTAATTTGGCACCTTATCCATAACAAGTATTGTCTATGGAGGAAAATAATGAAGTCGAAATATTTTAAATGGGTCTCTCATCTTCTTCTTCTCAACAAAAAACCTAGCAAAAACAGTTCTTGGTCGTGGAGGTGTCTTTGGAAAGGCCTAAAAGTCATTCAGAAGAACGTTGTTTAGAGAGTGGGAAATGGTGAGACTATTCAGACTTGGAGTCATAACTGGATTCCTCTAAATCACCATAATTCCATAACAAAAGAAGATATAACACCAAAAATCCAAAATACTTTGACTACTGTTAGTCAACTGATCAACTTCATCTCTAAAGAGTGGAATGCTAATCATCGATCAAATGTTCCACCCTATTGTTGCTGAAAATTTAAAACACATATCATTAGATTACCATCAAAATGATAGGGACCAGTTAGTTAGTAAAGGTGGCATCTCGGTAAGAAAAGTATACAATTTCTTGGTTAAGCCTAACTCCCAATTAGAGACTGAGGAGAGTAACCCTGGTACTTGGAAAAGAATCTGGGGTTTGAAAACTGCTCCCGGAATCCAAATTTTCATTTGTAAGGTCCTTCATAACATTTTGCTTGTCAATAAAAATCTGAATAACAAGATTAAGGATATAGCTCCTCTCTGCATCATGTGTAGAAGAGGTGACGAAACATTAAAGCATATCTTTCTCAATTACAATTTTAGTAGAGATGTTTGGTTTGGAATAGGAAATCAACAATGGTATAACCAAAGATTAGATTGGACTATATAAAGTTGGTTTTTATTTTGGTTTGAACAAAACCTTCCGGGAAACCAAATATGAGATGATTTCCCGGCCTTATGTGCTACATATGCTGGTGCATTTAAAAAGCGAGGTGTCTGCATTGTTTTGAAGGGGTCAAGCCAAATCCCCAAACAACCATGAATCTGGTCAAACATTACCTAGTGACGCAACAAAAGTCCCTTCAACATTTTTTACCTGTTAGAAACCACACTATACAACAGAGAAATGAGTTACAATTACATGTTCAAAAAAAGGAATGCAAGATACATATCCACACTACCATCGACACTAAAGATCGTCTGGATGCAAGAATCTTAACAATAACTAATGAAAATGATGATGTTTCAGCTATTGCAGGAGTTCTTTACAACACAAGATGCTTCAAGGAATCCCAGTCAGTAGGAGTGCTAGCTGCTATGTTGATATCAAGGAGAAGAAAGATGAAGGAACTTACTGTGACAGTTGAAGACACTAAAGTTGGAAGAAATTTTCTAAAGCAGGTCCAGAAGAGAGAAGAAACTACTGAAAATGTGGTTTTAAACTCAGTTAAAAACTTATTTAATTATTTCACTTTACTAAGATGTAACACTTCTAACAGGCCAGTAAGGCCATACCTACCTAGAACGTCATGTTTCTCAACTCTCCGATTACTAGAGTCATATGGGAACATATGATGCCGAGAAATACACTGTACCTAGTTTGTAATGCTAGGTGAGAATTTTTCTATCCCACTTACACCTTGTTTGTTTGCAGCTGACTCGGCGTCTGGGTCTGAGTCAACCCCTGACTCACGCCGAGTCGGTACTCAGGCTGTTTGGTTTGTAATTTGGTAACCCCTGACTCGGCACCTGAGTCAGATCTAACCCCTGACTCGGGCCCTATGGAGTCAGGCATAAAAACTTGGTAGGCCTCAAAGATGGTTCCCGGCAAATTATCATGGTATCTACTCTATAAATGCAAGATGGTTCCCGGCAGCGGCGCCAAAAACTTGGTAGGCCTCAAAGATATTATATTTAAATGCAAGATGGTCCCCGTCAGCGGCGCCAAAAACTTGGTGGACCCGGAGGAGTGTGTATAAAATTAAAGCGAAATAAAACGCGGGCCTACAGTAATACCGCAAGTGCACGGTCGTCAGTTGTAGCTCGTGCAAATACGGGTCGATCCACAGAGACTGGGTGTGTTTGGAGTTTCTAGCTATTTGGGCTCTAAATTGTTATTGGGCTCTAAATTTGCTTTGGGCTTAGTGGGTTTGTTTGTAATGATGAAGTGCTTTAGGCCTTGGGCCTTTGAATTGAACTGAGCCTTGGACTCAGTTGGTCTTAAAATGAATTGAACTGGGCTTGATAATGAACAGTTCACTTGTGAACTGGGCTTGGTTTCAGTGAACTGAACTTGGGCTCAGTGTTGAAGTGAGCTTTGGGCTCAGTTGGCTTGTATGAGGATATGGGCTTGACAGTGACAGGCCTTAGGCCTTAACCTGAACTGTAGTCTTTGCTGAGCCAAGCTCAGTTGCAGCAGCAGCAGTGGGAAGAGGAAGGAAAGCAATGCAGCAGTGCAAGGCAAGTGGAAGAAAACAGCAGCAGCAGCAGTACTGCACAGCAGCTGCACAAGCAGTGGAAGGGAGGCAGCAAGCCAAGGGGAAGAAAAGGCAGCAGAACAAGGCAAGGAAGAAAACAGTGGGAAAACAAGGCAATAAAGCAAAGGCAATGCAGTAAATAAAACAAGACAATGACTAAACAGCAAAGAACTAAACAACAACAATGGAAGTGAACCAAGGCCTAAGCCAAGGGCAGGGGAGATGGTGAAGCTAACAGTGGTGACAATGCAAGGCCAAGGCAGTGGCTCTAGGCACACAAATAGAATGGAAAGAGAATTAGCTTGCTATGAGCACTAATTTCTCCCATTGCTCAATCAAAACAGTGCATACTAAGCATACAAATGGAATGGAAAGAGAATTAGCTTGCTATGAGCACTAATTTCTCCCATTGCACAATCAAATCAATGCTTCAAAGCTCTAACCTAGCATTCCACTTCTTGACAGTGAATTAAAACAACAGTTGAGCATTTAAACTAACATTAACATTAAACAGAATTAAAACATGCACATCAACAGGAACATAACAAACATGAACATCAACAGGAACATAACAAACATGAACATCAACAGGAACATAACAAACATGAACATCAACAGGAAATTAAAACAGGGAAAGAAACTAACATGCAATAAACTGAAATTGAAGCAGGAATTGAAATTGAAAATTAAATTGAAACAGAAACCCTAAATTGATTTTGAAATTAAAAACAGAAATTAAAACTAAGGTATCCCATATTAGGGGGTATCTCGGCTAACCCAAGCACACCCTGAAATTGCTCTACACACTCTCTATTTATAGCATACAAATACCCAATTTTTTCAAACCCTAAAATTAGAAATTAGGGTTTTTCAATTCCTAAAATTTTTCACCTAAACTTTGAATTGACGTCGACCCATGTCTCTTTTCTTCTCTCTCGGTCCTTCTCTGCCTCCAATTGCGTCAATTGCTCCCTAATTCGAGGTGTTTTATCAACCCTCACCTAGGTCAGTTGGTGAGAGGAGTTAAAGCAACTCGGCTAGGGGGATGGTGTGGTGTCGGGTGATGATGGTGAAGAAGTGATGGCGCTGCAGAGGTGAGGTGGTAGAGATGGTGGAGCAGGTGGTGGCAGGGATGATGATGGAGTTGCAGACGAGGGTCGGGAGAAAGAAGAAGAAAGAAGGAGGAGAAAACGATTTGGGTTAGGGTTCTCTCTTTTGGGGTATAGGGTAATTAATGTTTGGGTGTGAGTCAGTTTCATCAAACTTCTATGTCTTGCGATGTTTAGCCGTGGGATGTGTAGATGAAGAATGATCTAACAGCCAAAAGTGAAGAGGCTGGCAGAGACCGTTGGATGCAGATATACAACGAAATTAACGGCGCCAGATGGAGTTAGGTGTTGTAGTGTTAAGCGGAAGTATCGAGGTTTGATGCGCAGGCAAAGAAGCGACCGTAGGATCTAAATGTGATCTAATCTGAAGGCTTGGAATTTAGGCACTATGGTGTTTTGCAGGAGCTTCAGATTTTGATGCGCGATGAAGGAGCGACCATCGGATGATGAGATGGATCCAATCCGACGGCTGAAGATGGAGGCGGTTTTGGTTATAGAAAATGGGTTTGGGTAAGGGTTTTGGGCCTTGGGTATGCCAAGCCCATATCTTCTTTAAGAACAATTCTTCCTTCTTGAGCCCATTCCTAGCTTTTGGACGTGCGCTCCATTCTTTGCGGCTTCCTTGCGTAATTTCTTCCGGCTTTCACTACTCTTCAGCTCTTTTCCGCTCCGCAAGTCATCCAGACTTTATTTATTACCTAAAAATGCAAAATTAAGTAAGAAAAATATTTATTCTTGAAAACAATGAAAATAAATAGATATGGGATAAAATGTAGAATTAATGCACAAAAGATGAGTTAAATGCCAAAAAAAGGGATAAATATATACATTATTTGGCACTCATCAAATACCCCAAACCTGAATTTTACTTGTCCTCAAGTAAAACAAAACTAAGGAAATCCTAACTATACCACTGTCGCTGGTCTCTCGAATGCATTTAGCGTATGCACTAAGCCTTTTAAACCACTAAGTGTCCCTAGTGGACGAGTTGAAGTCTCGTGAAGGTTTGCTTAGAACGTACCTACAAAGTTCTAGGTCAAAATATAAGCTCAGATTCCATCAAATGTGACATGTGCAAAACAGTTTAAGCTCACAGCAAAATGGAGATGTCAATCTAGCTATCGAAGGCACAATCCTAGCACTGATAACAAAAAAGACATGTGATAAGAGTGTAAAGTGTATCTACACATGTGTAAAGAAAGATCTGAAGTTATGACTACTAATCACCAAGAGATAGTTTCTCAGGCTAAGAACCAAGGTCGAAATCTAGCTAGCTGTCCGGACTTTACGAGAATTGTGAATGAGTTGGAGGTATTTCACAATTACTCGCGTTGTACATCAATGGCATACACCCTCCTTGCTTATTACAATGAAACAACAAAATGACTATTTACATGACTCTTATTTACATTGACTATTCTCTTTTATTTTTGGAACAAGAGATGATGGAATTGATAAATACTTGATTTTTTTGTATTTTTCTGATTTTTTTTTTTTTTTTTGAAAGGAAACACTTTTGATACATATACAAAAGGAAACAAAAGATTACATGACACTTTGCAAGAGGTAGCCCTTTTTGATGCACCCAGTTAAATTCGATGGTTGTCTTTCTTAATGTAACCTCCACCTTCTATCCCAACCAACCAAAGAACAAGCTAGTCAAGTTTCGTTCAGTATTCTAAAGTGATTGGCAATCGTAACTTCCTATCAAACACCTTGAAGATCGAGGCCATACATGTATTGGTAGATCGTGCGCGTGCAAATTTCTTATCACTATGTGAATTGTGCTAGAATCAGGGTGCCTAAATATCTAGACTAAGACTCCTAATAAAATACATATTTGCACAAGAGTCAACATTTCAAGGTAAATGAGCTCCATTTTTATGATTTTTTTCAATTTTTAATTTTTTTGAATTTTGATTTTTCAATTTTTTTGGAATTTTTCAATTTTTTTCAAAAAGAAGAAGGAGTTCGTTTTCAATTATGGCAAATTATCATGGTATCTACTCTATACCCCCAAACCTAAACTAAACATTGTCCTCAATGTTTCAAAATATGGAAAGAATTAAATGCAACATATGGAAAGGGACATGCTGAGTAGAGTAAAAGGAGAGAGAATACCCGATTTCGGCGAAAGCAGAATTAAAACTCCGTTATTCAAGGCAAAAATCCAACATATTTCAGCCGAGATCATATTGGATTAGCAAAATATATACAAAAGGAACAAAAGGGTTTTTAAGAAATTTATCTACTGGATTATATACAAAAATTCACCATACACCAAAATCTAAAGAGTTGAGGATCAACCCAAAAGAAAAGTGTAGGTTTCAACAGCTTCACACAATATAACAGGAAAGAAACGCAAGTGAAACTGTGAAACAAAATGAGCTACCCCCAAACCTGGATTTTACAGAAGATAATTTTGAAAACAAAATCGCGCAGTTTCGGGGGTTCATCATGCAAAGGTCTAGCTCGAAATGAACTGTGCTAGGGACGGGCAAACATGCAATTCCAACTGTGGTTCCTCAAAGTATTATACTTAGAAGCAAAATAGTCCAAAGGACTTGGGAAGCACACAGTTCCAACCTAGATTAGGAATTTCAGAAAAATTGGTTTACAATATTGGTACAAACCAAATCTAGGTTGGGTGGAAGGCCACAGATTGTGACTCATGTAGGAGAATAGGTGCGTCATTATTAATCAAATCAAAATCTCCTAAATCATCTACACATGTCACATCATGCTCACAATCAAATCAGTTTAGCAAGTTCACACTCAGAATCATCAACATCATCAACAAATTTATTCTCATGCATCGGCAAATCAGGAGAAATATCACAATGTGACCTAGGTAGAGAATCAGACACATCAAATATATTTTCATGCATATTAGTGTCTACAGAAGATTCAACTATTCCTATGTCATGCTCATCTTCACAGAATAATTGTACGAATCCCATGTCAATATCAAAATCATATGAATTACAATGAGTATTAGAAAAAACAACATTCATGAAGGTCGAGGGCGAGAAGCCATATGTTTTGAACCAACAGGTTCCACAATATTTTCATGTTCTTCTAACATATCATCATAATCATCATAATCATCATCATGGTAGCATGCATATTGGTCCTCATTAACAGTGGTGGTGTCATTAGTCGATTCATGTTCCTCTAAATTAGGTTCATATTCAACATTATTTACATGAATGGGACTAGACACTTCATTAGGGACAACATACATTTCCTCATGAATTTCCTCCTTTTGTAGGTGAAGCAAAATCTGATCTAAAGTGCATGAATTCGTGATGTAGATCTATCATAGTCTTGCTCAGAGTCTAAAGCTTCTGTGGTGGAGTCTAAATTCATGGGAGTACAAAATTCTTCATGTTCAAATTGTGGTGAATGGTACATGTGTGCATGGTCATTAGGGTTTACAAAATATTGATCGCAACCCTCAAAGGATTGATTATGGTCCCAATGACTACCATTCTCACAATTTATGGGCATTTCATACATTGGATTTTCTCTAGATTGCCTAAAATTATGCAAAATATGACAATTCTCAACAGGGTGGTCTAAACTACCACATGCGGGACATGCATAGATTTCAGGTTGCCTAAGAAAATTAGATGTGACAGATTCCTCATGTGATTGCATTTCTAAAGCTGTGATTCGAGCTTCTATTTGATCCATAAGTGATGATTGTGTGAGTGAGGCACTAGCAAAATGTTCATTTTCACGTTGCGATGAATGATGCATGTATGAATAGTCATTAGGGTTCATGTATTGCGGCTCGGGACTTTGAAAATGTCCATAATAATTCCTATGACTATTGACATCATGGTCCGTGGAAGGTTCATAACGTGGCACATGCCCATAAGCAAGTTCTCTAAGAGTTTTATTTCCATCCCCAGGAGCAGACCAAAATCCAGACATGATTGGCTCAAAAGCTAAGTAACTATGTTACAAAGCCCACTATTTGGTTTTAATGGGTTTGGATTTTTGGGAAAATTTTGGTTTTTGATGGGATATTTGAAAATTTGGTTTTGAAATGGGAGTAAAATAAAACTTTTGGTTTAAAATGGGAGCAAGTAAAATTTGGTTTTTGGATGGGAGAAAAGTAAAAATTTTGTTTTTTATTATTTTTTTTTTTTAAAAAAAAAAAGAAAATAAAATTTGGTTTTTTTTTTTGAATGGGAGCAAGCCCACTGTGCAAGCCTTTTGTGTTTGCTTTGGCTCCGCTTGGTTGAAAACTTTTGGTGGAACTGAGTCCAAAATCTCGGCCTAGAATTTGGGTACTCGGCCCACTAACGAGTTCAACTAGCGTGATCGGTTACAAGCTCAGCTGGGTTTAAAAACCCAGAATACAAAATACAAGTCCAAATTAAACAAGCTCACAAAAATTAAATACAAGCCCACAAATTAAACAAACAAGCCCACAAATAAATTATTACAAACCCAACAGAAAATAAGAGAAGCCCAAAAATTGGCTTTAATATTACATGCCCACAATTAAAAAAATTGGAAGCCCACAATTCGGGTTCTCTTAAATGGGTTACCTTTTAAGCACAGCCCAGCTGCTCTGATATTGTTGCAAAAACCCAGTTGGGCTTTGGTTCTTTTCCTTGGTGGCGTCCCAGCAGAGGAAAAAAAGGTTCAGAACAGCAGGTCCAACAGCAAATGAAGTGAAGCAGATGCAGATGCAAATGCTATGCAGTGAAATGCAAAAATAGCTAATAAAACAACAAGAAAAACACAGCACCAATCCCCGGCAACGGCGCCAAAAACTTGGTGGGCCCGGGGAACGTGTATAAATTAAGTGAAATAAAACGCGGGCCTACAGTAATACCGCAAGTGCACGGTCGTCAGTTGTAGCTCGTGCAAATACGGGTCGATCCACAGAGACTGGGTGTGTTTGGAGTTTCTAGCTATTTGGGCTCTAAATTGCTATTGGGCTCTAAATTTGCTTTGGGCTTAGTGGGTTTGTTTGTAATGATGAAGTGCTTTAGGCCTTGGGCCTTTGAATTGAACTGAGCCTTGGACTCAGTTGGTCTTAAAATGAATTGAACTGGGCTTGATAATGAACAGTTCACTTGTGAACTGGGCTTGGTTTCAGTGAACTGAACTTGGGCTCAGTGTTGAAGTGAGCTTTGGGCTCAGTTGGCTTGTATGAGGATCTGGGCTTGACAGTGACAGGCCTTAGGCCTTAACCTGAACTGTAGTCTTTGCTGAGCCAAGCTCAGTTGCAGCAGCAGCAGTGGGAAGAGGAAGGAAAGCAATGCAGCAGTGCAAGGCAAGTGGAAGAAAACAGCAGCAGCAGTACTGCACAGCAGCTGCACAAGCAGTGGAAGGGAGGCAGCAAGCCAAGGGGAAGAAAAGGCAGCAGAACAAGGCAAGGAAGAAAACAGTGGGAAAACAAGGCAATAAAGCAAAGGCAATGCAGTAAATAAAACAAGACAATGACTAAACAGCAAAGAACTAAACAACAACAATGGAAGTGAACCAAGGCCTAAGCCAAGGGCAGGGGAGATGGTGAAGCTAACAGTGGTGACAATGCAAGGCCAAGGCAGTGGCTCTAGGCACACAAATAGAATGGAAAGAGAATTAGCTTGCTATGAGCACTAATTTCTCCCATTGCTCAATCAAAACAGTGCATACTAAGCATACAAATGGAATGGAAAGAGAATTAGCTTGCTATGAGCACTAATTTCTCCCATTGCACAATCAAATCAATGCTTCAAAGCTCTAACCTAGCATTCCACTTCTTGACAGTGAATTAAAACAACAGTTGAGCATTTAAACTAACATTAACATTAAACAGAATTAAAACATGCACATCAACAGGAACATAACAAACATGAACATCAACAGGAACATAACAAACATGAACATCAACAGGAAATTAAAACAGGGAAAGAAACTAACATGCAATAAACTGAAATTGAAGCAGGAATTGAAATTGAAAATTAAATTGAAACAGAAACCCTAAATTGATTTTGAAATTAAAAACAGAAATTAAAACTAAGGTATCCCATATTAGGGGGTATCTCGGCTAACCCAAGCACACCCTGAAATTGCTCTACACACTCTCTATTTATAGCATACAAATACCCAATTTTTTCAAACCCTAAAATTAGAAATTAGGGTTTTTCAATTCCTAAAATTTTTCACCTAAACTTTGAATTGACGTCGACCCATGTCTCTTTTCTTCTCTCTCGGTCCTTCTCTGCCTCCAATTGCGTCAATTGCTCCCTAATTCGAGGTGTTTTATCAACCCTCACCTAGGTCAGTTGGTGAGAGGAGTTAAAGCAACTCGGCTAGGGGGATGGTGTGGTGTCGGGTGATGATGGTGAAGAAGTGATGGCGCTGCAGAGGTGAGGTGGTAGAGATGGTGGAGCAGGTGGTGGCAGGGATGATGATGGAGTTGCAGACGAGGGTCGGGAGAAAGAAGAAGAAAGAAGGAGGAGAAAACGATTTGGGTTAGGGTTCTCTCTTTTGGGGTATAGGGTAATTAATGTTTGGGTGTGAGTCAGTTTCATCAAACTTCTATGTCTTGCGATGTTTAGCCGTGGGATGTGTAGATGAAGAATGATCTAACAGCCAAAAGTGAAGAGGCTGGCAGAGACCGTTGGATGCAGATATACAACGAAATTAACGGCGCCAGATGGAGTTAGGTGTTGTAGTGTTAAGCGGAAGTATCGAGGTTTGATGCGCAGGCAAAGAAGCGACCGTAGGATCTAAATGTGATCTAATCTGAAGGCTTGGAATTTAGGCACTATGGTGTTTTGCAGGAGCTTCAGATTTTGATGCGCGATGAAGGAGCGACCATCGGATGATGAGATGGATCCAATCCGACGGCTGAAGATGGAGGCGGTTTTGGTTATAGAAAATGGGTTTGGGTAAGGGTTTTGGGCCTTGGGTATGCCAAGCCCATATCTTCTTTAAGAACAATTCTTCCTTCTTGAGCCCATTCCTAGCTTTTTGGACGTGCGCTCCATTCTTTGCGGCTTCCTTGCGTAATTTCTTCCGGCTTCTCACTACTCTTCAGCTCTTTTCCGCTTCGCAAGTCATCCAGACTTTATTTATTACCTAAAAATACAAAATTAAGTAAGAAAAATATTTATTCTTGAAAACAATGAAAATACAGAATATGGGATAAAATGTAGAATTAATGCACAAAAGATGAGTTAAATGCCAATAAAAAGGAATAAATATATACATTATTTGGCACTCATCACTCGCTGCAATTGACGAATTTGGCCTCGACCCTTTATATCATTTTCGTCTCTTTTTCTTCGTTTCTTCCGTCGATAGCATAAGCAGAAATGGGAGAAAACCCTAGATCCCCTTAATATCTCAAATGATCTCGTTAATCTCCTAACTCATCTCTGCTTCTCCTTAATCTCAAACTCCTAGTGTCACATGGTTAATCATTTTGGGTTTTCTTTTGGCTGCTTAATTGTCATATATTGCCAACGAAAAACTTCGTTGGTTGCAGGTAATGAATGACTTGGATACTGAATGTTTTGTAATTTCGGTATGATTATAAGACTTGGGTTCTGCTTAAAAGTTGAATTCGGATGTGAAGGAGTTAATAAAGGAGACGAATACAACAAGGAAAACGCCAACAGTACTGCACATGAGTTGTTTGATATAAGGCCTCAAAGAATGGGAAATGGATGGATTAAGTGATTGTGTCTGATCACTTGAGGTAATGTCATTTAGACCGTAGTTTCCTTATGTAAATAATGGATTATTTATTTGGATGATTTATTTGTGTAGTTAATGATGGGAGGAACATTAACTAATTGGTTAAGTTGATAGTTATTGATTCATCCATAATATGTATTCTTCATTTTAGAAAAATGGGTTCCTTTTTTTTGAGTTCTGATTTGATATTAGCATATAATTATCTCGTGTAAGAAGTATTTGATTTGAGCCTAATGTTCTCTTAAAATGGTTAGAGAAATTTTAGTATAGACTTATATCTTTAAGGTAAACGTCATACAGGTTCCATGTATGTTTCATTTGTTGGCCGTAGCTAACCTCTATAACAACCTTTGAATTTGTTGTGACCTATTTGGAGGGTGGATTTTGCAATCCATGCGTGATAGAATGAATGTTTAAAGCAATG
Source organism: Papaver somniferum (assembly GCF_003573695.1). Classification (NCBI taxonomy): domain Eukaryota; kingdom Viridiplantae; phylum Streptophyta; class Magnoliopsida; order Ranunculales; family Papaveraceae; genus Papaver; species Papaver somniferum. The sequence continues at coordinate 25,559,796 of NC_039365.1, forward strand.
TCTGAGTTGACAGTGTTGATTTACATGAATTGTTGTGAGTGGCGGGAAATTAAGCGTATTTACTGTATACCCGTAATTCTTGTGTGTTAGTATTTGGAAATGTTAAAAGTGGTGTTTGAGGCTTATGACTCATGAGAAGCTAATTTGGCAGAGAAAACAGAGACAAGGGCACTGATGTATAGACGGTGTATAGAACTGCATCTAAAAGCATTCCTTGCTTCTATAGTAGAAAGGTATATTGCATGATCTTTGGTTGCTGATAACTTTTGCAAGCCAGTGTTGACTACATGTTTGTCATTTGAGATTTATGAATTATGTTTTCAAGGCAATCAAATAACATGGTTGCAGGAGAGTTACATCCATGGTGACTCCTACACATCTCTGTTAACCATTGATTGCAATTATGTATGCTGTAATATTCCAAGTTGTAATCCTTAGGTAGACTCTGATTTCATCTTACTACTACCGTGGTAGTTTTTTTCTTTTTGTTTTTTGTTTACATGTATATATAAATCTCTTTTGTCCACAACTTGTTTTTCAGTTCAATCTTATTACTGAAGTGAGCAATAAAAAGTTAACTCAGTATACCTAAGGGTGTTTTCTGTCCAAACATTATCAGTCAGCTGAGTCAGGTCTGACTCACAAAACAAACATATTTTCTGAGTCATACCTTAGTGAGTCAAATCCAGATAAATCAGGTGATTTGACTCAGATCCAGACGACTTAGATGAGTCAGCTGCAAACAAACATGTTCTTAGTCGGTTTTAATGCGTCATTTGTTCAAAAAGAATATAGATGTTTTTCCTTCGATAAAATAAAAGTAAAAGTAAGTTTGTAGGCTTGTGTGTATGAGTTCTTAGTGACATTCATCTATGAGTTGATGGACGACACAAATTTGTTGGCCAATGTGTATGGATTCTTGATGACATTCATCTGTGAGTTAATGTATGGCGCGTGCCTCTTATAAATTGTGGGGTATAAGAAGAAATAGAGAAAAACGAAAAAAAAAGATAAAAAATCGGTGAACAATTTGAAGTGATTGTTGTTGTACAGGGCCAGAGGCAATACTGAGACCGTGAGTTTTGTGGTGCAGACTAGCTAGAGGAACACAATGTGCCATTTTACATCCATGAAAGTTGCGGTCTCGACTTAAGGGTGTGATACCTTCCATGATCCGTATTGACCCCATGTCTCACCGTAGGATAGAAATCCTCAACAACAACAACAACAGATTGTTTTGTGACTTTTGTCTTACAAGGACTACAAATCCCATTCCGAACATTTGAGCCCCTAGAACAATTCTCACCAGAAAAGCCAACTCCAAAAATTGAGATTCTTAATTTTAAATGATAAAGTGGAAGTGCGTTCACAGCTTCATACTCCTAGCCTAGGAGTACATCAAACCAATATTTTGACAATCATATGTAAACCACAGCTTAGTTGTGGTCACGTCTTAATATAAAAGAAAACAAAAAATAATTGTCAACTACCATTGCCTTATCAATACAAGTAAACTAATGCTATAAAAAGAATTGAAATAACAAATTCTATCTGATTGATATTCGTATCCTCTAAGGGTTATTTGCATTAAAAAAAATTGATTGGTTCATTTCATATATTTCTTAAATTTGTCAAATGTACCTTTGTCGTCTCGGACTCAGCAGTCAGCACTCTCACCAAAAATTGCTGCCAAAATATTGGCCTAGAAGGACCGGCCTACGTGGGTATCACTAAGGCATAATGACTTACCATCACGTTTGTTTTTGTCAAATCAAAATGTATACATTGGTGCAGTATATAAACACCACATTTGTAACTCAATTCATACCAAAACCACTTCTTCACTGTAGGATCCCAAATATTTTCAATCTCCCTTTCTGAATACTTCAGCATGGCTTTCTCATTCTCCTTCCACTCGTGGAACTTCATCAGTTTCTTATTTATCATCATCAGCTTCAGTTTGATGACCATGGAATCAACAGTTACCCAAGCTGCATCTTATGGTTCCGTCATTCAGTTTCGTCCTTCCTCATGGAAACTTGCCCATGCTACATTTTACGGCGATGAAACTGCTCGTGAAACAATGGGTATGCAACTGAGTCATATTCTGCTAATTAACCTTGTCTATGTAGTTTCATCTAAATCTTATTTGTACGTTTTTTTATCGTCAATATTGTAGGTGGAGCTTGTGGTTATGGGAACTTGTTTGACAGTGGATATGGGACTAACACTGCAGCATTGAGCACAACATTGTTTAACAATGGCTATGCTTGTGGAAGTTGTTTCCAAATGAAGTGTGTTAATTCTAAATGGTGTTATAAATATTCTCCCTCTATAACTGTTACTGCCACAAACCTTTGCCCTCCTAACTGGGCCCAAGATAGTAACAACGGTGGATGGTGCAACCCGCCTAGGAGCCATTTTGACTTGGCCAAACCAGCTTTTATGAGATTTGCACAATGGAAAGCCGGCATTGTCCCTGTCATGTACCGCAGGTACTTATCTCTCGAACTTGAGCACATTGGTAGTTCAAATTTAATTACTACTTTCCTCCTGCATTTTGCTTAAAATATCTGTTTACTGAACATAGTTATGTTATTGTTTTGTAGAGTACCATGTGCGAAGCCTGGAGGACTCCGATTCAAGTTCCAAGGAAATGGGTACTGGTTATTAGTCTACGTTATGAATGTAGCTGGAGGGGGAGATATTTCAAAAATGTGGGTGCGTGGAAGTAAAACAGGGCAATGGATCAGTATGAGCCATAACTGGGGTGCATCTTACCAAGCATTTGCAGTATTAGGAGGACAATCTCTTTCATTCAGGGTTCAATCTTATTCCACTAAGGAAATCATTACAGCTTCGTATGTCGCACCTTCCAACTGGAACACCGGCATGACATACAAGTCTAACGTCAATTTCCATTAAGGGAAGTTAGTACGAGCAAGTAAGAAAACAAGAAATCTCCCTTTAAGAAGAGGAGTTGGTCTCAAGTAAGAAAACAAGAAGTCTCCCTTTAAGAAGAGGAGTTAGTCTCTATCGTGGTTAGGATTTTATATTGTGAAGAACGCCCCGCAGACGGTCGACCTTATTTTTACGACTGTGTTCTGTTGCGAGCTTAGAACATTGCAATGCGAATAAGCAAATGTATGTTGTTTGTAGTCGGTATTATTCTGCCTGTATGGTGTAAGGGAAATACTGTATAACTGAATCAAAATAATTGGAATTATCTTTTGTTATTACGGTTAGGTTTGCTTTCTTTGATGTAGAAAATATGATATCAAAGACTTAATGAATACAAAACGTAACTCAAACAATTTTCTACATTGATGTAAATGATCTCATGGCTCAATAGCCTATTTATAGTTTAACAAACTTGATTCTCAAGCAAAGACACTTTCCTAACATATCAAACTCTAATACTGGTAAACTTGTTTCCCAAGTTTACTACACGTTCTCAATAACGCGTGACAACTTGTACTATTTGTTTCCATACACGACATCAACTTCCACTGGTTGCTTCCACTCAGACAACATTAATTCTTCTAGTTACTTCACTCAGACAACAGCAACTCCACCTAGTTGCTTCCACTATACCACGTCAACTTCTCCAAGTTGTTTCCACTCATCAACATCAACTTCTACTAGTTTCTTCCGTAAACCATATCTTGGTTTAATCTTCAACATCCTCCCTTAAAATAAGATATTCTTTACTAATCATTCCAAGTTTTCCACGCAAGTAGATGAAGGTATTAGACTTCAAAGACTTGGTGAAAATATCTGCTACTTGATTTTTACTTTCACAAAACTCCATAGCTATTTCTTTGTTATTGACAAGCTCTCTAATGTAATGATACTTGATGTCTATGTGTTTACTCCTTCCATGAAGCACAGGATTCTTTGTCAGTGAAATTGAAGACTTATTATCACAAGCTATTGTTGTAGGTGTTACCTGCTCATGGAAAAGAGATTTCAGCATCATTCTTAGCCATGCTGCTTCTGTATCACAATTTCCAGCAGCAATATATTCAGCTTCTGTTGTAGACAATGCAACCACCTGTTGCTTCGTTGATGACCAAGAGAAAAATCTTGTTCCTAAATGGAATGCATAACCTGAAGTGCTCTTTCTTCCTTCAGTATCTCCAGCCCAATCACTATCTGTACAACCAACCAACTTTGGATCTTCTGAAACTGTATAGAAGATACCTAAGCTAGTTGTTCCCTTAACATATTTCAAAATACATTTTGCAGCTTGCAAGTGAGACTGTATTGGTGATTTCATAATCTGCTAACTAACCCAATTGCATACATAATGTATGGTCTTATAACAGTTAAGTATCTGAGACATCCAACAAGACACTTAAAATCTCTTGAATTCACAGGTTCTCCTGATCCATCTTTTATTAACTTCAACCTCTCTTCTACTGGAGTTAAAACTGGATTACAATTATCCATCTTGAATCTTTTTAGTATTCCATCTGCATATCTCTGCTGACTAATAAAGATACATCTTTCTGTTTGTTGTACTTCAATACCAAGAAAATATGACATTAATCCAAGATCTGTCATTTCAAACTCCATCACCATATCCTCCCTGAATTCGTTGATCATCTCTGAGCTATTTCCTGTGAATATAAGATCATCCACATACAAACAAACTATAATATGATTTCCAAGAGAATCAGCTTTCAAATACGGTGTATGTTCATATGGACATCTTGTAAAACCTTTCTCAATAAAGTATGAATCTATTCTTGTATACCAAGCATGTGGTGCTTGTTTTAAACCATACAAAGCTTTATTTAGCTTGTATACATGATTCTCCTTTCCTTCCATAACATAAACTGCTGGTTGTTCAACATAAACTTCTTCTTCTAGTACACCATTCAAGAATGCACTCTTCATATCCATCTGAAAAATCTTCCAATGATTCTGAGAAACTAAAGCAATGATCATACGTATTGTGTCTAATCTTACTGGTGCAAACACTTCTGAGTAATATATTCCTTGTTTATGTCTATATCCTTTTGCAACCAATCTTTCCTTCAATCTCTCTACTTCACCATCTGATTTGTATTTTGTCTTGTAAACTCATTTAACACATATTGCTTTCTTTCCTTGGAAGTTCAGTAAGTTCCCAAGTATTAATAGACTTCAATTCTGCATCCATAGCTTGTATCCGTCCTTGTTCTTTAGAAGCTTCTTGATAAGCTACATGATCACAATCTCCAAACAATGCAAAATTAATCACTTCATCATCAGTATCATCATCATCTCTTGTTAACACATAGTTATTCGTTCTTGCTGGTCTTGTATTTTCTTCTTGTTGTGGTGCAGCTTCAATTCTTACTTATTCTTGATGCTCTACAACATCATTCTGAGTTATTACTTCTTCTTCAACTGTAATTGGTATCGTTCTGGTATTTTCTTTTGTTGTTGTGGCATTCGAATCCCATTGTGAGTCTTCATCAAAAATCACATCTGTGCTAATAACTATTTTCCATGTTTCTGGGATTATAAAGCTTATATCCTTTGGTTACTGAGCTAAAACCAAAAAGAATACACTTTTCACTCTTATCATCCAACTTATTCCTAAGTTCTTTGGGTATATGTGCACATGCAATACACCCAAAAATTCTCAGATGTCTTACACTTGGTCTTATACCTCTCTAAGCTTCTTCTGGTGTTTTATTATTCAAGCTATTTGTAGGACATTTGTTTAGTAAATACACTGTTGTCAACTTCATAACTCTAAAAATTCTTAGGTAAATCCTTTGTTCTTCTAATAGTTCTTGCTATATCCATTATAATTCTGTTTTTTCTCTCAACAACACCATTCTGTTGAGGTGTATATCTAGCAGTTAACTGATGTAGAATACCATGTTCTTCCATAAAACTGTCAACAACAGTATATTTTGTTCCTCTATCAGTTCTTAATATCTTGATGCTCTTACCAATTTGTTTCTCAGCATATGCTTTAAAACTTCTAAAAGCATTAAAATCATCACTTTTTTGTCTAAGCAATTACACCCAAGCCTTTCTACTAAAATCATCAATGAAAGTTATGAAATAGTTATTACCTCCATGTGATGTAACTTCAATAGGACCACACAAGTCACTGTGTACAATCTTCAAATGTTCTTCAGCTCATCTAGCTTTATTCACTGGGAATGGATATCTATGTTGCTTTCCAAAAATACAATTTTCACACCTTGACTCTGGAAGTTCTATAATTGGTAGACCTGACACCATCTCCTTCTTAGATAAAACTTTTAAAGTATTAAAGTTTACATGACCTATTCTCTTGTGCCATAACCGACTGTCATTATGCACATGAGTACTGAAACAACTTTCCTTTTGATGTTGTATATTCAAAGGAAATAATCTGTTTTTGGTCATCTGTACTTTTGTTATTAGTCTTCTTCGTCTATCTCTGATAAAGCAAACACCATTGTAGATATTCATAGAATATATCTTCTCTCTGATAATTGTCCCATGCTCAGTAAGTTTTGGTGTAAACCTGGTACATAAAATACATCCATGATGTATGCTTTTGAACCATTTTTAAGAACAATTCTTATTCTTCCTTTTCACATGACTGGAATTGTAGAGAGCTATTACCAAACTTCATTGTTGATCTTACAGACTCATCAAGATTGTCAAATAAGTCTTTTCTGCCACACATATGATTACTACAACCTTTACCTAAGTACCACTTAAGATGAGGTTGTTCTTCAGCTGTATGACATGAAAGTAGCATATTTTCTGCTTTCTGTTCTTCTTCTTCTACTTCTTGACTTTCAGTTATATTTTCTTTGAAGTTTTCTTTGTAGTTATTTTCAGTTGTGTTTCTAGGTTTTGGACACTCAGAATTAAAGTTCCCAAAGTCTCCACAGTTGTAACACTGAAACTTAGATCTATCAACTGGTTTTCTTCCCTGATAACCTCCATTATTAGGTCTTCCTCCAGTGTTATATCTTCCCTGATAACTTCCATTATTAGGTCTTCCTCCAGAATTAGAACTTCTTTGATTTTTAGTCCATCTGACTTGACTTTGTAGTGCTTTTTCTACTGTTTTTGCAGCAGCTGCTTTTTCAAGTAATCTCTGTTCATAAGCCTGTAATGATCCTAATAACTCATTATGAGTCATAGTTTCAACAGTATTACACTTTTCTATAGCAGATACTTTGGATTCAAACTTCTCGGGTAAACTTATTAAAAATTTCTCTATTATTGCAGGTTCTTCTATTGTATCACCATTAACCTTCATCTCATTGATAAGATTTAATGTCTTTGAGAAAAACTCTGATATAGTTTCAGTAGTTTCCATCTGCAGCAGTTCATATTTTCTCTTCAAGGTTTGTAATCTAACCTTCTTCACCTTGTCAGATCCTTTGTAATGGTTTATCAAACCATCCCATGCTCTTTTAACTTACTTTATATAAATAAATCTATCCATGAGAGATTCATGAATACCCTGATGAAGAATATATGTAGATTTAGATTTCTTCTTTCTGTTTTCAATTAAAGTTGCTTGCTGAGCTGCTTCAAGTACTGCTCCTTCTGCTGGTTCTGCATAACCATCTTTCACAATATCCCACACCTCTTGATATATGAAAAATTCTCCATCTGTAACCTCCAGTGTTCAAAGTTTTTTCCTTCAAACACCGGCACCTTTATTGAACTTAAACTTGTCATCTTTTTATTCTCAACAACTCATACCCACAACCCTAGAATCTGATACCAGTGCTCTGATACCATATGTAGAAAATCTGATATCAAAGACTTAATGAACGAAAATCTGATGTCAAAAAATTCTCTCTATTGATGTAAATAATCTCATGGCTCAATATCCTATTTATAGTTTAACAAACTTGATTCTCAAGCAAAAACACTTTCCTAACATATCAAACTCTAAAACAAAGACACTTATAGAATATTCTAAACTCTATACGTAATTAAACTCTAATACTGGCAAACTTGTTTCCCAAGTTTACTACATGTTCTCAATAACGCGTGAAAACTTGTATTAGTTGTTTCCATAAACGGCATCAACTTCCACTCAGACAGCATTAACTTCTTCTAGTTAGTTCACTCAGACAGCAGCAACTCCACCTAGTTGCTTCATTAAAGGTAAATAAATCCTTGATGGCGTTCTTATTGCTAATGCGTGTGTGGACAGCAAGATAAAGTCAAATAAACCTGGTGTCATTTGCAAAATTGACATGGAAAAGGCATTTGATAATGTTAACTGGCATACTCTTTTTGTATTTTACAAAGGCATGGATTTGGTGAAAGATGGATTTCTTGGATTAAATGGTGTATTTGTCAAGCACACTTATCAATTCTTGTTAATGGTGCTTCTACTGAAAAGTTTAAGCCTCAAAAGGCTTGAGACAAGGGGATTCTATTTCTCCTTACTTGTTCTTATTGGTGGTTGAGATTCTATCTAAACTAACGAATGATGCTGTAGAAAGAGATCAAATTCATGGTTTCAAGATAGTAGACGCTGGGTTAATGAATGATGTTGTAGAAAGAGATCAAATTCATGGTTTCAAGATAGTAGACGCTGGGTTGATGATTCCACACCTACAGTTTGCAGATGATACATTGCTTTTTATAGATGCTGATGAACATGAGGTAACTAGAATCCTCATTATCTTAACTATTTTTGAAACCTTAACTGGTATGATATTGAACTTAGAGAAGAACACTATGATTAGTGTTGGAGCAGATGATACTATTCATTCTCTAGTTAAAATCTTAGGATGTAAGACAGAAAAGCTTCCTATAAAGTATTTAGGAATGCCAATTGGTGCACATTTTAGAAATACCAATATGTGGGATTATGTGATTGAAATAATGGAGATCAGACTTGCTTCATGGAAGAAAAGATTTCTCAACAAAGCTAGTAGACTTATTCTTATTAAGGACTGTCTTTCTAGTCTACCTATTTATTATTTGTCTTTGTATCACTTACCTGCAAGTATTGAGAAGAAAATGATAAAGTTGATGAGGAATTTCCTTAGGGGAGCTGTTGAAGGAAAACAAAAGATTCATGGATTTCTTGGAAGAAGGTGACATTTCAAAGAAAAAGGGTGGTTTAGGAGTTAAAAATTCAAGAAATACCAATAAAGATCTTCTAGTTAAATGGGTGTGGAGATATGTTGCTCAAAAGGGAGCTTTGTGGAGAAGAATATTTCAGCAAAAAACCAAAGTGAATGAATATTTATTGCTTCCAGCCGATGATGCTACTGCTCAAGGAGGGAGTTTATGGAGAAATGTGGTTAAACTGGTTCCTGACATTCACAATCATGTTACTTTAACTCTTAAAAATGGAAGATGCATTAGATTTTGGCAAGATAAATGGGTGGATGGGGGATGTCTCAAGGACCTTTTTTCTGTTATTTACAAAGCCTGCAAAAGAAAACAAGCCACCATTGCTGAGATGATAAATGATGGGAGATGGGAAGGAATTTTTAAAAGAAATCTCAATGCCAACGAACAGATGGAATGGGATATTTTAAGAAGAGATTTGGGTGCAGTTGCAGTTGCATTTCTGGTAGACGAAGACGATGACTTCAAGCTTATGGACAGTTTTAGTAGCAAATTTTGTTATGAAGCGCTAGAGGAACATGCTGAAGATTGCGGATTTGAGAAATTCTTATGGAAATCTCAAGTTCCTAACAAAGTGATCTTTATCCTTTGCGCTATATTTTACAATTCTCTCCCAACAAGGGATGTGTTAACTCACAGAAGAGTTCAAATTGACAGTGAAGCCTGTGTTTTTTGCGGTTCTGTCAGGGAAACTACAAACCATCTGATGCTGCATTGCATATTTTCTTTTCAGATCTGGGATTACTTCATTAAATCGTTTCATATTTCATGGCCACTTCCTGATTCTGTTATCCATCTCTTCGAGGCCTTTGATAACAATGTTCTTGCAGGGAAGTGCAGAAAACTATGGGAGATTACACACAATGTAATTGTTTGGATTATCTGGAATGAACGTAATGGAGTGGTTTTTGGTGCTAGGAAGAAAACTGTGGATGAAGTTATTACTCTAGTCAAGCAGATTCTTATGCTTTGGACTCATGAGGAAGATGTCTTTAAATTTGTGGATTGTAACAGTGTACTCCGTAACTGGGAGAACGTCATTCACATGTAATTCTCTCTGTTTTCTCACCTATTTTGCAACTTTGTAACTCCTGTAACCGGCCTGCCTGACTATCTTTTCTCTTTAATATAAAATTTTCGAATGCGAGAAAAAAAAACTCCACCTAGTTGCTTCCACTATACCACGTCAACTTCTCCAAGTTGCTTCCACTCATCAACATCAACTTCTACTACTTTATTCCATAAACCATATCTTGGTTTAATCTTTAACATTTGAGTATGTCTGCTCCAGTTCCTATTATCGTGCATTCTCGCTAACTGTGTTTATTTTTTGGACTCAATCTCCGATATAATAACCATTAGGTTCCAAATGAACAACTTGATTTCTCAAGGAAAATCGACAACCAAAATGACAAAAATTCTTTCCGGGCATCCCTATATGGTTTCCTTTGGAAGAAAGTTAAGGTCAACACAGATGATTGCGGTCGATTTTTGTTTGCCGGCCAACTCATTAGATAAGAAAAAGAAAAATGGGACAAATTTGAAATTTCTGAAGAGAGCAGCATGTCCAATTTATAAATAATTTGTTTGGATACTAAAAGTACAAGTGTTTCTGTTTTTCCAGAAATAAAAGTCAGTTTAAAAATCTTTTGCATCACAAAAACCTAGACTTTTGGTTTCTGTAAGTCATTTTGAAATAATATTACCAAACATATACTTTGATTTTTGATTTTTTAGCGGATCTCTCCCGACCCACACTGTTTGTGGGGCCCTTCCCTTAAAACCAATCCCTACTAGACCACAGTTCAAGGGGTATACCACCCAGTAGGTCAGGAGTCAAGACAGGCCGCAGAATCCACGACTACATTAAGTCTCGTTAAAAGTGGTTTTTTTTTTCTTTTTTTTCGGAGTTCTTTCTTTGCCTAAAAATAAGCAAAACGAGAAAAGCAAAAGATTTGAGTACACTTTTGTCAGGCGAAGATAGCATATATTTGCACCATGCTCGCCTTTTGCAAGCCTCCGCTCACTTAAACTATTTATTTGCTTGTTCAGAATCGGCTTTCTCAGCTCGTTGATGACACATAAATGTGTAATGAACTTGGGTGGAGTTTCTAATTTAGTTAGTAGTTAATTACTGTATTCTTGTCCATAATTTCGGCTGCAGTTCTTCTATATTATCCGTTATTTTCTTATGGGAGGAGGGGGTGCATTTAGACACTTAGAGCATTACTCTCACGTCTTCAACCAAAAAACTGAGAGCATTAGTGTTGAGGAGACAATTCATTTTTTCTTTCAGTTCCACAATATGAAGTTGTTATTCTCACGTCTTAGACGTCTATAGTGTATTTTCTTCTTTCCTCTTACATGTCTTTGATCAGACTTAATCATTTCTTTTCTAAAATTTCCAAGATTCATTTGTCTAATTCGCCTATAGCCCATCATAAATGTCAACTCATGCGGGAATGGGAATTAGGAAACAAAATTTTCAAACATATTGAGCCACCAACACTACCATTGTACTTTTCTTTGTAATTCTCGTGAAATTTGATAATCCCGTTGGTTTACTAGTTTTGAAAATGTTCACCACTGGAAAAATGTCGACAGTTAGTTTTACAAATTTCTATTTAGGGAACTGCATATTAATTATAGAAAATGACAGATGACGATGGGAGGACGTATGTACGTACGTACCGTTCGTGAGGGTCACTAAGGCCTCACGTATTTATAAGTCAAAGCATCTGACTAAAAATGGGTGCGTTAATTATATAATAGAACCAACATTTTGTAAAATCGTTGCATCGAAATCAAGTTTTGTAAGCTTATTTTGGTACCTTCTGACTTTTGTTTTCGAAACCATGGCTGCTTCCATTCAGCCATGGAATCTCACTTTCCTTTTCATCACAATAAGCTTCTCTGTGATGATGATCATGGAATCAACCGCGTTCCAGACAAAACCATGGTCGTATTCTCATGCAACATTTTATGGCGATGAGACCGGACGGGGAAACTATGGGTACGTGTACCTCATCGATTTTTCTCATGTGCACAAATTTTACTTTCTTTTGTTTATATTTTCAAAAAGTTACTGCTAGCTAGAATATACCTCTTTTTGATCATTCGCAACAATTCTAAAACGGCTAATTAACATTCGTGATTTTTGAAACTATGTCAGGAGGGGCTTGTGGATATGGAAACTTATTTGCCAGCGGATATGGACTTGCTACTGCAGCATTGAGCTCAACACTATACAAAAATGGCTTTGCTTGTGGTTCTTGTTTTCAGATTAAATGTACCAACTCTAAGTGGTGTAATCCGGGCACACCATACACAACCGTTACTGCTACAAACCTTTGCCCTCCTAACTGGTACCAAGATAGTAACAACGGTGGATGGTGCAATCCTCCGCGAAACCATTTTGACATGGCTAAGCCTGCTTTCATGAAAATTGCTCAATGGAAAGCTGGTATCGTTCCTGTCATGTATCGCAGGTACTTACCAAGTTCTTTTCCTTCTAAAAAGTTATAAGCATTGTTCTTTAATTTCATTGGATTTGAATGGTTGCAGAGTTCCATGTGCGAGGAAAGGTGGAATGAATTTCTCATTTCAAGGAAATGGATATTGGTTACTGGTTTATGTCATGAATGTAGGAGGAGGAGGAGATATATCACAAATGTGGGTGAAAGGAAGTAAAACAGGAAAATGGATCAGTATGAGTCATAACTGGGGTGCATCATACCAAGCATTTGCAGTTTTGGGTGGACAAGCTCTTTCATTCAAAATCACTTCTTATTCTACTAAGGAAACTATTATAGCTTACAATGTTGCCCCTCCTAATTGGAGCACCGGTATGACTTATAAATGTTCCGTCAACTTCCGTTAGTAATCTAATCGGAGAACAGATATACAGAAACTTCATTTACTCGTAGAATTTTCATGTAGAAAATATTTTAACATTTTCTTTAAACGAATGTTTCGAATGGATACCTTACTTCTTGTGTTGTTTTTCGTTGTTTCAGTCTTCTTTCTTTGCGTTGTGTTTCCTATATGTTTCTGTTGTAATTGTCATTGTGCAATGACTTGGATAGAAATGTGAAATCTAAACCCAAGTAGCCTATTGATACAGATAGATGCTCGACTTCGTTAAATAACTTAAGATCCATGTCGCTTCGACAGATTACAACATTTCTTAGCTCCGCATTAACAGCATCCATACCCAACCACTTACATTTTTTTGCATATAGTATCAAAATTATGTACATACGTCGATTTTGGACAAGCAAGAACCGCTCACTCAAAGGTGGGCTCCGAAAAACAGCACTGCAAGTCCATTGAAGAGCGGCCCTATATTGTGTGTGTGGTTTTTGGCTTGTCCAAAAAAACAAACACAGTTTGTTTAGAAGGATTGAATAAACATCACTTGTAGACCTGATGTAGGGGCGAGCCGTTTTTAATAGTCCGGGTGAAGAAATTGGTTTTTGATTTCTGGAAGCAAAAATGTCAGAAGTTAGTTTGGATACACGATAATTACTTCTATAAATAAAAAAAAAAAATAATAACTTTTTGTGAAGCTAAAACATTTAAGTTCTAATATCCAAACAGGCTATTAGCTTGCCTTTTGATTTGACTCGAAAGAAAGAACTACTGGACATTTGATGGAAAAGAAGCAATTTTTCATGTACTTTTTGAAGTCAAATACAGACTACACAGATGCTTACTGGCTTCATTTGCTTCTCATCCAATCTTTTACTTCTCTTTAAATGGTGGTAGGGAACTGGCAATCTTGGTTCACTGATTATATATATCCATATAATTTCGAGGTTTATAAGCCTTGTAGTGAACCTCAAGTTAATTATAACCTAAAATGTTAGAGTGGAAATGAAGAGTTTGGTTGTCAATTGATCATGACTAAACCAACATTTTTCATCTTCCTTCGACGTTATACGTTATTAAGTGCAGCTTGAAATCTAAACCAATTTCTGTAATCATTCCTTGAATTAGCCATACGCAACATCAACAAATTTTAGACATGGAATCCAATATGTGAATGTTTTGAAATGATTTCGAGTTTTGCATGAAAAAAGTCTCTTGACTAGATGATGCTAAGTCGAGGCACTGGTAGACCGGAGCTCTGCATAACTTTTGCCTTGTTGAAGCAGAATCAACCCCTCCTTATCTAAAGAAAAGACCATTCGAATACATCAATCAAATATGCAACCCATAAATGGGACCAAAAGTGGGAAACAGTTACGAACACGCCCAATGTTTTGCACACCAAACAGGGGAAGAAAGAGGGGTTGAAATCTAATTTGTTTCTTAGGCACGCTTATGAATTGTCATCATACGACCCAAATCATAACCCCTACCAACTGTTAAACTTTTTTTCTTCCTTTAATTGAAAATCAAATATTAAGAAACAAAATAGGATTTATTTTGTTTTTGGTACTCAATTTTTGTCCAATTTTTGAGTTTGGTCTAACATTTGACCAGTTTGGTGTTTGGTACTTGGAAAAGACGTTGACCCGTATTGACTCAGTTATAGCTTGACTTCTTTTAATATTATTAAATAATTTTTTAGAAAATGGTAAAAATATAATTATTAGATGAGTTTACTATCATACCCATCACTTTCTTAATATTTACATTAGATCCAACGGTTTTAATAAACCCATTTAGTCTACGGTCGTGATCAATCTATTAATCCTAACTTTTTATTTTCATTTCTTCACTTCGTTTATTCCGCCTCTACTGTTAACTTCAATCAAAACAGAGTAAATCGAGAACAGAGAGAGATTGAGAGAGGGAAGATTTATGATGAGAAATCGAGTGGAATTATGAAAGGAGATCAAGAACAGAGATTAGCAGGGAGATTGAAGCTGTTGTTGGTTGAATGAAGATGAAATTGAAGAACAGAAGATAAGAATCGAAGTAACAAGAAGATACAGGTGGTAATAATGATGGTTTCTGCAATCGAAGAACACAGAGAGGAGATGGTTGTAATGGAATCGATTATAGGTTGTCGGATTTAGTTCTACGGAAAGAAATTAAACTCAACAGATGATTCTTGAAGTTACAGAGCAGAAAAGTGGGTGTTTCTGAATCAATAGGAAGAATGAAGGTTAGGGTTTGTGACGAATTAGAACATGAAATTGAGATCGGGAAGAACAAGACGCTGGTGTTGTTGATTAAAAAATTGGGTTGCAGATTTGATTTTGGTTTGTGTGTGATTGATTTCTGAAGGGTATTGGTGCTGGTAGTAGTATTGCAGAGGTGGTCTAAGTAAATTTGCCCGATGGTGCAGGTGAACTTAAGCTGCAAATGGTAGTGAGTTGCTGTTGTAATTTGGATCTCGATTCAATTGTATTTTTTTGCTTTAGGAGTTGAAATTTTAAGTTTTGATTTTTGTTTTGGGGATCTTGAATGTGTTAATTGATTTCCTGAAACGACTGTGAGATGGGTGATGGTAGGAATGATTTGGTAGTGATTGGTAGGGTTGTAACTGAATTTTAGTATGCCTTAAAAGGTTTCATTATAACTTGATGGTGATAATTGCGGTAGAGTGGTGGTGGTGGCGGCGGCGGAGGCGGTGATGGGATGGGATGGCGAGAGGCGGACGACACATCATGTAAACTCGGTGGAAACATATGGTAAACTTTACTCCCCTTCAGTTTAAAATGAAGAGCATAATAGTAAATTCAGTCAAATATTAGATTTTATATTAATTTTAATAAATCTTAAACAAAAGTCAAGAGTCAACGTGGGTCAACGTTATTTTCAAGTACCAAGCACCAAGCTGGACAAATGTTAGACCAAACTCAAAAACTGGACAAAACCTGAGTACCAAAAACAAAATAACCCAATAAAATATTCTACAAAATGCACAAAATAATCATCTAATATGGCTCTTGTGGGACAACAATGATCATTTGACAAGAGTCAAACCCTTCATTTTTAGCCATTGATTTTATGTTTCAACGGTCTCGATTCATCGAACCGTTGCCGGTTGAAGTCCTGTAAGCATAACAAAATCATGATCCACTGTTAAAAGATGAAAGCATGCTAATCCCAAGCACTCAAAAACCAACTAAATTTATGTTCACTCCCAAGTCTCCCAACTTCATACAAAATTTAGAAACGATATCAATTGTTTCCTTTCTTGCTTTGCTTTCCTATTTTCCTCATTGTTTCAAAGATTTCCAGATTTCAATCCTTTATCTCTTCTCCCCTTGCGAAAGATTTTGGATTCTACAAAACTCAAATCTCAAACAATCGCAAACCATTATTAGAGTCGCGTGATAAAATTTTCATCATCTCAAATGGGCACATTGTTTGCCATCAATATAGCTATTCTCTTCATGATTTCTTGCATGAATTGTGTCGATTCGACGGATATTAGACCCGCTCTTGATCGAGTTCTTGGGGATTATGCTTTAAATTATTACAACAAAGTACTTCGCAAGACGGGCTCTTTATACACGATTAGTTTACCGAAGGATCTCTCGAGTGTGAAAGCCGATATGGTAAGGTTCAGGTGCGGCAGTTTGAGAAGGTACGGTGCAAGAGTTGAAGAATTTCATATTGGTATGGGAATTGCAATTGAACCATGCATGGAAAGAGTGGTTTTAGTTAGGCAAAACTTGGGTTCGAATTGGTCTGATATCTACTATAGAAATTACAATATTTCGGGTTATAATCTGGTTTCACCAATTCTAGGCCTTCTTGCGTTTGATGTGAAGTATGACACAAATTCTACGGCAAACTTACTAGAAGTTGGAATCTTCGCGGAACAAGAGCCTATTTCCATTGATTTTTCAAATGTTACAAAAAATGTCAAGAGCTCTATCAACAAACCATTATGTGCTAGTTTTGGTAGGGATGGCAGGGTTAGTATATCTGATCAAATTTCTTCGAATATTTGTTTAACGGGGAAAAATGGGCATTTTGGCTTAGTAATTGAAACGGCGACGTTACCGAAGACGGGTAAGTTAAGTGAATGGAAAATCATAATTGGAAGTACAGTTGGTGGTGCAATTGGTGTATTGCTGTTAGGATTGTTGTTTGTTGCTATGATTGTTAAGGTGAAAAAAAGATCTCAAATGGTTGAAATGGAACGAAAAGCTTACGAAGAAGAAGCGTTGCAAATCTCAATGGTTGGACATGTTAGAGTTCCAGTTGCACGGCCAACAAGAACTCAGCCAAATCTGGAACATGAGTATTCTCCTCCTTGATAACTCAAGAACTTGATTTTAGAGAATTGTAAAAAGTCATTCAACTTTTTTTTTTCTTGTATAATCTTTTTAGAATTCAGTCCAGAAAACTTCATGTGCTATATAATTTTCCAATTTCGGTGGAATTCATTGGATTATATGAATTGGTATCCCTCCAAACTTTTGGCATTAACCTTTACGGGGTCAATTCCCTGTGAATTTCTGCACCGCTTTAATTTTGCTATGCATATAGCTCTTCTACCTGTATCCGCAAGTTTAGTTAAAAGACAACCCTTCGCCAGGGGTTGCCTTTGGTAACTTTTTTCCCAAAAGTTCCGGCAACAATTGCAGTAGGTAGGATTAATCCAAATAACAAGCTTCTGCGAAGTTGCTCTTTGGAGATTTCTTTTTTTTAAAGCATAGAGTTTATTAAGAAACTAAATTGCGATTAGATTAGACGACGGTATGTTGTGCCCATGGAGTCATTCATTATAAATTGGTTGATACATGTGGGAGTTATACATCATAGTTGATATAGATTTCCTACCTAGCTAACGTCCACCGCGTGATTTTCCAATCCGTCGGCCGCTTGGTTTCCTTTCCATTAGTTGTGCCGGATAAAGTATTGTGGTATTTGTTTGAGTCTCAACCTAATATCAGAGATAATCCCTTCCAGGTACCATGGTGGTTTGGACACGGAAGTTAAGAATGTGAGCAGGGTTTTCGAGTCTGTTTCAATTGTATCTTTGACCAACTTCGATCTGTTGTCATTTTATGCTAAGAACATCGCCCAGGATCCAACTGAAAGTGTTTTGGTGATATTTAAAGGTTACGGTACCGCTAAAACGGTTCTGGTATCTGCGTGTTTGTATGTGAACCCGATCCCCTGTAATTCCGAGGAAGCATCAAGTCATTCCATCCGTGTTGATCTTGACCTAAACTGGGCTAGCTCTGGTCCAGTCCACCTGTATGATTGTTGTCGTTCTTGAAAAAGCGGGGTATAACAACCACACCTAATATTTTATTCTGCAATATGTATGGACTAATTCCAATATAATTCCATGAGCACCAGCTTATAAAGCGAGCTCAACCAAGAAAGATATCAAAGAGTTATATCTCTTTTTCTCAAATCAATTAGCAAATCAAACAGATAGAAATCTTTGAGTCTGATTGATGTGAGAAATACTTGGACGGTATCAAAGACCAATGCCCAAGTGTCAATCAATTTATATCAACAAACAAGGTTGGATTTACCAATTGATTGAACTACGCACAACCTGTGATATTTCAATTATATAAACAAATATAATGCGGAAAAGAAATAACATAGACACCAGAATTTTTGTTAACGAGGAAACCGCAAATGCAGAAAAACCCCGGGACCTAGTCCAGTTTTGAACACCACATTGTATTAAGCCGCTATAGACACTATCCTACTACAAGTTAGCTTCGAACCGGAATGTAATTGAGCCCTAACCAAGTCTCACACCGATTAACGTACAGTCGCGTTCCTTATGCCTCTAGAACCACGTCGGATTCTGCGCACTTGATTCCCTTAGCTGATCTCACCCACAACTAAGAGTTTATAGGACCCAAAGTCGGAAACTTATAAACAAATTTGTCTCCCACAGATAAGTCTAAGTATGTCTCCCACAGAAGTACCTATGAAGTTTTTGTTCCGTCTTTTAATAAATCAAGGTGAACGGGAACCAATTGATAATCCGGTCTTATATTCCCGAAGAGCATCCTAGAAATATCAATCACCTCACAATAACTTAACTATATGGTAGTAGAAGAAGTTATTATAGAATCACAAAGAATGAGACTAAGAGATTTGTGATTACTTTTTATATCTTACCTATTGGAAATAAATCTCGAGCAAATCTTAAAGAAGATAGTACTCAATACGATAGAACAAGTAAAATCAGAATACGCAACTACAGAGAAAATAGTTGGATCTGGCTTCACGAATCCCAAATGAAGCCTTCAAGTCGTTAACCTAATATGGTTTTAGAAAAACCTAGGTTAAAGGAGAATCTACTCTAGTCGCAACTAGGACACAGAAAAGTGTCGGGATTAGGTTTTCCAGTTGCTAGAGTTCTCCCTTATATATTCTTTTAAATCAGGGTTTCCTTCAATCAAATCTAAGATAGCTTAGTAATTAACAAAGCATTCAATATTCACCTTTATATGAAATCTTGATTTAAGATTCAAGCTAAGTTTTCTTAAAACCAAAGCAATATCTCCACCGTTAGATGGTCTTAGCTTGTTACACACAAATGAAATATACCTTCATTTAGATATGGGTAACCGTGCATACCTAAATGTGTATACTTAGTTGGCTCAATAACACTTAACCGAAGTTAGCCATAAGAACACTTTTGTCTTAACCACATTCATCTAACACTTCTAGATCAACTATGATGATCAATAAATCATGAAAGATAATCAAATGAATCTAATTGTGTTTCACATAGAGTTGTTCAATTGTTCACTATCTCATACAAATATATATGAACCAATTGAAATAAAATCGGATTTATTCGTAATTGTACAAAGTACTTATATGAGAATCAATTCATGAACATTATGCCACAGTTTGGAAATATTGCATTCCTTAATTTATAAATGTATTTGTTCATGAGTATGAAAACATACATAACCGATTTTAGAACTTTAACCACGAAGTTTGCAAACTGGTACGCAAACTATAGCCTCTGAACTTTGGTCTTGTTCAGGCATTTGCGAACGGGTAAGCAAACATCCATCCCAGACCTAACTCAGGTATAAATGTCTGCATACTAGGTATGGAAACAAGGTTCCCATACCTGAATCATACCAAAACAGTTTGCATACTAGGTACGCATACTGTTTTGTATCCAGACAAAGGTTTTTGTTCTAAAGTCTCATTTCAATCATTGAAACATCCTTAGAAGACGAAAATAGCTTTCTCACAAAAACTATTATCTTATAAGTAATTTTCAAGTGATCGAATGATCAATACGAAACTTTCCAAGCCGGCATCAAATGATTGTCTCGCACAAATCATGTAAGATGTTTCAAGGCAATTTCCACATGATCACCTTTTGACTTAGTATCTAGTTTCCAACAAATAAATTATTTCCAACTAAACTCATCAAGAATAATGATGAACGTAGCTAAATCAAAAATCTTCCAACACATATTTCGAGAATTAGATAAGCGAGATAAACTCAGCTCGAAATATCAAATGTGTATAATATAAAAGTCTATATAGCTATACGACTTAGTCTCATTAGGAGATAGAATATAATAGACTTCTGAGTGATAGATAAGTTTTAGTCTCCGCATACCTTTTGTTGATGAACTTCCTCCAAGCTCTCCTTAGTATATCTTCGTCTTCAACCGATGAACGTCGTGAGTCTAAATCTCAACTACACATTCTATCTTAATCCGAGACATATCTATAAGTAGAATAGAAATCAAGACTATAGTTTTAATCATCTAAACTTGGCAAACAAGCTTGAGATAGCGATGCTTGCGAGTTCGACCGAGCAATGCCCTAACAATCTCCCGCTTTGTGAATTTTAGTGACAAAACTATCAATACATATGGATTACAAAATAAATAAACTTTGTAGCTTCTCATCCAAATGCTTGATTTTCTTGGTTCTTCAACATTACTCGAAATCTTCGCTAGTCCAAGTACTCCAACGATTCTGAACGTGTTCAACTCAGCATCATTGTTTTTGAAGATCCGTAGCCATAACAATAAGAAAACATATGAAAAACATTTGTTCTCAATCATTGTTATACAGTGTCATAGTATTATTACACAGCATCAAAGTCCAATTGTATCACAACTTTGACAATAATACTAAGGTGAGATTGAGTCATACGAAACTCTTACTCTCCAACAGCTTGTCAATGTTGTAGAGATTTATTCATTTCTAGCGGGTGCAAAACGTATCTCGTTCGTCATTGGTGGTTTTGTAAACAACGTACCAACAATTGGCAAAATCCTTTTTGTGATTTCCAAAGACTTTGATGGATTTCCAAAGTATTGCATTACTAGTTGTATACTTTAGAAAACTCTTTGTGAATATATGTTATTCGTTATATACTTGTAAAATCTCTTTCAAAGTTTGTGTTACTTGTTATAAACTAGAAATTTAAAAACTTTGCATGCTTGCCAATTTTAAGACTTTGAATGACTTTTATGTGTATATTTGCCTTGATGAAAGTCTTGCAAAATATGAAAGATTTTGGAAGACATATAAAATATTAAAGTTTAATATACTATCTTTTATTTTCTTTGATATAATTTTTTAAATTTATGCCATAAATTAATATACCATCAAATTTGTTATTACCTTGTCGTACTATTCGCACGTTCTACACATGGTGATTAACTCCTTACTCTCAAATTACCATTTAGACTAGAATCATTTCCTCCCTCCTTGGTGGTACTAGTATGTTAATTAAATATTTGACCCGTGAAAAATATGATTGCATACCATAAATAAACACATGTACGTGTAAATATAAATATAATGATACTTGTATACAACAATATCAAAAAAAAAGTGTGCACTTATTTTAGATTATGATTACCACTCAATATATATATTAAAAGGTGTACTTATTTCTGATTTTAATTTGCAATCAGTGTTTCTCAAGAATTATTTTTGATCGAATAAATTTTAAATTTATTAGATAAACTTGTCGTGTTAGGTTGTTATACAATTCTATAGAAATTTTGTTTTCATAAATTTTTAGGACTCTACAAATCTCTTTAAGAATTGTGCCAACTCTGCAAAACTCTACAAGTATTTTCCAAATTCTGTAGAACCTATGAAAGTTGTTATTTTTCATGACTCTTTTTATATCTATACAAACCTAGAAAAGTATTTATTGAGTAAACCCCCGTAAGACTCATCTCCAAATCATTGTTTTTTATCTTTTCAGGCAAGTACAGGTTTTCAACCATTAACGGGGAAAGAATATTATACTAATGGATCTGGCTGGTATTATGCTACCAAGGTTATGCAGAAGTGGTATAAGTCTGGAATGAGTATTGAAGACATTGTCAATGTTGTTCAAGAATCTATCGCATATGCATCAATCAGGAAATCGACTTGTGGAAGAAAGTTTCAAACAATTCGTATAGAGAATCTTGTTCCAAATGATACAAAGCCTAATCTGATTGATCAGTTGTGGAATACCCATCACCCAACTCTTGTGTCCAAGAAGCTCGAATTAGTGCTAGAATTTGCAAAGTATTGGTTCACTAGTTACTATATTGCGGATGCTTGGGAGAACATCTATTACGTTGAACCCCATCTTTTCCAATGACTCAACCTTCTATTCCTAGACATAGGAAGAATATAATGATAAAGAGAGAGATTAACATATTTTTGTATGCCTTTATGGATGTTTTTGTTGGCTCAATTAATCTAATGGATGGATCCCTTTATGAATATTCTTGTGTTGTATTTATTTGAGATCATTTCTATATGTTGTGTTCAAAATTTTATTTATTTGAGATCATTTCCATCTGTGGTGTTTAAAATTATGTTTTTGCAAGAAGGTAATTGTTATCATAAGTAATTGATATCATGTTTCATATTCAGATCTCAATTTCTTTTGTGAAAGGAGGGGGTCTAACAACCACACCCAATATTTCGTTCAGCAATCTGTATGGACTAGCTCCAACATAATTCCGAGATTGTCTCATGTAAGATGTCTCAAGGCAATTTCCACATGATTATTTTTTGACTTAATATTTAGTTTCCAACAAATAAATTGTTTCCAACTAAAGTCGTCAAGAGTATATGATGAACATGGCTAAAGCAAAAAGCTTCCAACACATATTTCGAGAAATTGATAAGCGATGTAAACTCGGATCGAAATATCAAATTTTTATAATATAAAAGTCTATATATTTATACGACTTAATCTCATTAGAATATAGAAAAGAATATACATCTGAGTGATAGATAAGTTTTAGTCTCCATATACCTTTTTTGATGAAGTTTCTCCAAGCTCTCTTTAGTAGATCTTCGTCTTCAATTGGTGAGCGCCATGAAGTCTAAATATCAACTACACTTTCTATCCTAATCCGAGACATAGATATAAGTAGACTAGAAATCAAGTATATAGTTTTGATCAACTATACTTGACAAAAAAGTTTGAGATAGCAACGCTTGTGATTTCGACCGTGCAGTGCTCTAACAATCTCCCCCTTTGTCAATTTTAGTGACAAAACTATCAATACATATGGATTACACAATAAATAAACTTTCTAGCTTCTCATCCAACATGCTTGATTTCCTTGGCTCTTCAACATTCCTTGAAGTCTTCGCTACTCCAAGTACTCCAGCGATTCTGAACGTGTTCAACTCAAAATCATTGTTGTTGAAGATCCGTAACCATAACAATAAGAAAACATATGAAAAACATATGTTCTCAATCATTGTTGTACAGTGTCATAGTATTATTACACAGCATCGAAGTCCAATTGTATCACAACTTTGACAATAATACTACGGTGATATGTATCACTCCCCCTTAGTCAATAGTTCCATCTCAAAATGAAAACCACTCCCACTTACATAATGATCCGTAAATCGTATGTATGTAGTGTAAACTACCAAATAATTCTCCCTCTTTTTGTGAATATAAATTGGCAAAGGTACGAAAACTACGCGATCATAATGAAATTCTCAAAGAGATAATTCATGACTAAAAGAGAACATATCAACTTTGTTTTGATGATTTCACATAGTCGAAACTTAGTGAATTCATCAAGGAGTTTATGAAGATACAATAAAACTCCTACAGTATTCCACAACTGCACTTCCAACAAAGATTTGGCAATTAAGCACAAGTTCAATTAAGAACCCATAAAATGTCATTCCCGAAAGAACAACAAGAGCGTCCTTACTTTTGCGAGAAAAGAAGGGTTTCCTTGGACATTAACAAATTACATGAAACGTGAATTTGTATCCAGAAAACTCGAATAAGATAATCACAAGATTATTGATTAATTTAATCGGAAATGCTCAACATAAGAAAACTTACGGAACCATACAGTACTTTCACATAAAAGTGGATCAGGGAAAGATCAATACTGCGGAATATTTCAAAAGTTCATTTTATCTTTCATCAATATTTGCATAAAGACACAACAGACTTAATTTTTGAGCATATATGAGATGATCATACTTCACGGACGTAAACACACATATCCTATAAAATATTTTTGCAATATATAAAACCAATAAAGATTAATACTGCAAAATCATCTTTGAAATAATTTTGAATTTAAATAAATAAATCTAAAAACATTGCAAGATGAAAATCATTGGCAATAGCTATGTGTAATCACAATATTTGTTATTCCAAACCCTAGTTATCCTTCTTAAACACAATAAATTCTTATAAGAAGTTTTCTAGACAAAATCAAAATAGAATCAACTCCTAAATTAATACTTAAAGACTTAGACATAATTAGCAACCAAAGATCGGACATCAGCAAGATCATCAGTTGCTTTATTCAGTTCAGTCTTCAGGAAATCAAGATTCTTCATTGCAATTTTAAGTTGATCACGAACAACTTCAAAATCACGGAGAAGATTCCCTACCAAATCGGATGACATCTGAACATGTTATGGTAAGAGGATCCTTATTAAACTCAATAACCTTTTCATCTTCTATTTTGTCTTCCTTTTTGCATCCATCCATCGTGCAGTTCATGATATCACAAGAAGTTTTCTTGAGGTTACAGAACATACATATATCAAAAGAAAGAGAAACTTTGATATATATATATATGTGTGTGTTTCATACGAAAAACCTATGGACACAAATAAGTTTTTCCAAACACGTCAGTGTTGGAACCACATGTTCGGTCATGAACCTGGTGCATGAATCGTTCGTGGTCATGAAAAAATCAGAACCAAGGAACCAATTGAGCCTATGTTGAAAACATGTTTTGACAGATTATCAAAGACAAGTTTTTAACTTTTGATAGAATATCTTAGCTCAAATAAATTTGAACATAAGATTTTTTGTTGAAAAACAACAAATTAACTGTCTTAAAGAAAAAACCAAAAAGAAGCTTCTCAGAGCAAACAACAAGGAGTATTACTTCAAGAGTTATTGATCATTTATATTAACAAGTGTAATAATTAACAGGACCAAAGCTAAACAGTAAGATGATCATTATTTTTAAAAGAAAACAAACACAACAAAGACCACTTTGTCAAGAAGAAGGTGTCTTCTTGAAAATCATGTGCATCCTCACCCGACCTCAAAGAGGACGCACAACTGTAAGCAGTCAAGTTATAATATGATGAACATTTTTCACATCAAGGGTGTTGACACTCTCTACCTTTCTTTCATGAAAAAAATCAGAGAAATCAATAGAGTTAGTCTCAACGTAATCAATAGAAGGATGACAAGAGATACCTGATGTTGTTGTCTTCCTTTCCTTCTTAATCTGCGCTTGAATCTATTTATACTGTTCTTGAGTTCTGAAACATGACTATTGATATGAATGTATTCAGGAACGGTTGACACTTTATATCCAAAAGTTCTTCAGCCATGAAAGGGGGGTTTGAAGATTTTTTCTTTCGCAGAAATTCCTTTCTACTCATTGGATAATCAAAATAGCCATCTGTCCTTATAACATTATTCTTTTTATGAAAAGGTTTTGGGTTGTATTTACAAGCAAGAATTGGCTCATCACAGCATTATCCTTGCCTGAAAGATGGACTTTTAAAACCAGTAATATGAGAAACAGGTTTGATTACTTCCTTGGACATCCAGAAAAGAATTTTATGAAGTTTTTCACTCCGCAAACGAAAACGGCATCTCCTTTCAAGGTGACCTTTGTTTCAGCAATAATAACACTTGAATGGAATGTTATTATTTGTTCTCATATGAGCTGTTTTTGGAGGTTGACTGCCCTTGTTCTTTGAAACTTCTGCCGCTGAAAGTAAATTTTTACTTTTGCTATCAGTGAGATTTCTCTGCTGGAAATTGCTATTAGGACCAACAAAATCAATCTTACTACTACTTGGAGCGTCTATTCCTTCATAGCCCAAACCTTGGGTATCACCATGTTTTTTACAAGCTCCCAGCATAGTGGACAATTTTGTTGAGCTAACATTAACCTTATTCAAGTGTTCTTCCAATAATTTGACCTTATTGTGAGCAGCAGTTAGGTTAGCCTCCAATTGTTTTTCTCGAGAGAGAAAAGCATTTTCTATGTCATTAAAACAACTTTGTTGAGAGCTACATCTTGCTTCAGATTCTGCAAGTTCTTCTTTCAACACAAAGAGATTTCGACGAAGATTTTTACATTCAGAATTCTTTGAACTCACATCTTCTTCACAATATTTAAAAGGGGATTTAATATATTATATCCACAATCGTAACCCTTAAATAGTTTTCTCATTTATTGTTTTCTTGACAGAGAGGAGTCAAAAACTTAGTTAAACACGATGTTGACTTCTTCTTCTTTATGACATTGTCAAAAATCTTGATGTATTGTGAGACTTCCTCATTAACATCTTTTCCTTAATCTGAATCACTTTTATCTGAAAGATCATCTAACTGTTCGTCTAGGCGTGTTTCCCAGTTATACACAGTTTCGGTCAATGGAGAAGATGTGAGAGATTCCTCATGAGAATCACGGCTTTGAACCACGTCAGAACGTTTCTTAACTGGTGATGTGTTGTTTAAGATAGCATTTCTGTCCATAGAATCATATTGCTACAAACACAGACTTATGAGGTCTTAGCGTGTTTGCCTGCTCGGATACCAATCGAAAAGGCGAGGGTATAACAACCACACCTGATAATTCGTTCGGAAATCTATATGGACTAACTCCAATGTAATTCCGAGAGCACGAGCTTGTAAAGCAATCTCAACTAAGAAAGACATCAAAGAGTTATATCTTTTTTTCTAAAGTCAAATAGATAGAAGTCTATGAGCCTGATTGATGTAATAAATACTTGGAAGGTACCAAAGACCAATGCCCAAGTGTCAATCAATTTATATCCAACAAACAAGGTCGAATTTACCAATTTATTGAACTATGCACAACCTGTGATATTTCAACTATATAAACAAATATAATGTGGAAAAGTAATAACATAGACACCAGAAGTTTTGTTAACCAGGAAACCGCAAATGCAGAAAAACCCCGAGACCTGGTCCAGTTTTGAACACCAAACTGTATTAAGACGCTACAGACACTAGCCTACTACAAATTAACTTCAGACTAGAATTTAGTTGAGACCTAACCAAGTCTCACACGATTAAGGTCCAGTCGCGTTCCTTACTCCTCTAGAACAACGTCGGACTCATCGCACTTGATTCCTTAGCTGATCTCACCCACAACTAAGAGTTGCTACGACCCAAAGTCAAAGACTTATAAATAAATAAGTCTCCCACAGATAAGTCTATTCTGATATATATATATATATATATATATGTCTCCCAAAGAAGTACATATGAAGTTTTTGTTCCGTATTTTGATACATCAAGGTGAACAGGAACTAACTGATAATCCGGTCTTATATTCCGGAAGAGCTGCCTAGAAATATCAATCACCTCATAATAACTTAACTATATGGTAGTAGAAGAAGTTACTGTGGAATCACAAAGAATGAGACGACAAGCTTTGTGATTACTTTTTATATCTTACCTATCGGAGATAAATCTCGAGCAAATCTTAGAGAATATAGTGCTCAATACGATAGAACAAGTAAGATCAGAATACACAACTACTGAGAAAATAGTTGGACCTGGATTCACGAATCCCAAATAAAGTCTTCAAGTCGTTAACCTAATATGGTTTTGGAAAAACCTAGTTTAAATGAGAATTGACTCTAGTCGCAACTAGGACACGGGAAAGTGCAAGGATTAGGTTTTCTAGTTTCTAGAGTTCTCCCTTATATAGTCTTTCAAATCAGGGTTTGCCTTCAATCAAAGCTAATATAGCTTAGTAACAAAGCATTCAATATTCACTGTTAGATGAAATCCTGATTTAAGATTCAAGCTAAGTTTGCTTAAAACCAAATCAATATCTCTCCACCGTTATATGGGCTTAGCTTGTTACACACAAATGAAATATACCTTCATTTAGATATGGGTAACCGTACCTAAAAGTGTATATTGAGTTGGCTCAATAACAGAAGCGAAGTTAACCATGTGAACACTTTTGTCTTAACCACATTCATCTAACACTTCAAGATCAACTATGGTGATCAATCAATCATAAAAGATAATAAAATGAATCTAATTGTGTTTCACATAGAGTTGTTCAATTGTTCACTATCTCATAGAAATATATATGAACCAATTGAAACAAAATCTGATTGATTCGTAATTGTACAAAGTACTTATATAAGAATCAATTAATGAAAATTAAGCCAAAATTTGCAAAGATTGAATTCCTTAATTTATAAATGTATTTATTCATGAGTGTGAAAAACATACATAACCGAGTTTACAACTCTAACCGCTAAGTTTGCAAACTGGTATGCAAACTATAGCTTCTGGACTTTGGTCTTTTCCAGCCGTTTGTAAACGGGTATGCAAACAGACGTCCCCAGACCCAACTCAGGTAAAACCTTTCGCCTACTAGTATGCAAACAAGGGTCGTACTTTAACAGTTAAAACAGTTCGCATACTAGGTACGCAAACAAGGTTCCCGGACCTGAATCATACCAAAACACTTTGCATACTAGGTACTCAAACTGTGTTGTATCCAGACAAAGGTTTTTGTTCTAAACTCTTATTTCAATCATTGAAACATCCTTAGAAGACGACAATAGCTGTCTCTCACAAACTATTAGCTTATAAGTAATTTTCAAGTCATTGAATGATCAATATGAAACTTTCCAAGTCGACATCAAATGATTGTCTCACACAAATCATGTAAGATGTTACCAGGTGATGTTCACATGATCATCTTTTGACTTATTACTTAGTTTCCAACAAATAAATTATTTCCAAATAAACTCGTCAAGAATAGATATATAGAAAAAAGTCGTCTGGTAACATCTTACATGATTTTTGTGAGACGGTCATTTGATATAGACTCAGAATGTTTCGTATTGATCACTCGATCACTTGAAAATTGCTTTGAAGCTAACAGTTTGTGTGAGACAGTTATTCCCGGCTTCCGAGAATGTTTCAATGATTGAAATGGTGTTTAGAACACTTAACCATGATTGGATAAAGTATAGTATGCGTACTTGCATATATGTAATCCAAGTCGGGGAACCATAGTATGCATACTTGTATGCGTACTGGTTGGTTTATCTAAATGAAGTCACTTTTCATTTGTGTGTAACAATCTAAGTTCGAGCTAACGGTTAAAAGATATTAGCTTTAGTCTAATCATGTTTTCATCTAACGGTGAATATTGAATTCTTTGTTACCAAGGTAACATTGATTGCAAACCCTGATTTGAAGACTATATAAGGGAGAACTCTAGAAACTGGGAAACCTAATCCCCACACCTCTTGTGTGATACTAGTTGCAACTAGAGTCGATTCTCCTTTAACCTAGGTTTTTCCTAAAACCATTAGGTTGACTTAAAGACTTCATTGGGACTGTGAAGCTAGACCCAACTATTTTCTCTGTAGTTGTGTGTTCTGATCTTGTTGTACTCGATCATATTGAGTATTATATTCTGTAAGATTTTCTCGAGATTTAATCTCCGATAAGTAAGATAAAAAGTACTCACAAACATCTTCGTCTCATAGTTTGTGATTCCACAATATCTTGTTTCACTACCATACGATTAAGATTATTGTAAGGTGATTGATATTACTAGGCTGTTCTTCGGAATTATGATTCCGGTGTATCAATTGGTTCCTGTTCACCTTGATTTATCAAAAGACGGAAGAAAACTCATAGATATTTCTGTGGGAGACATATTTATCTATTCAATAGACTTTTATGTGTGAGACAAATTGGTTTATTAAGTCTTCGACTTTGGGTCGTTGCAGCTCTTAGTTGTGGGTGAGATCAGCTAACGAAATCAAGTGCGCAGAGTCCTGCTGGGATTCAGAGGCGTAAGCAACGCGACTGTACCTTGATCAGTGTGAGATTGGTTAGAGCTCAACTACATTCCAGTCTGAAGTTAACTTGGAGTAGGCTAGTGTAGTTGAGCCCTAACCAATCTCACACTGATCAAGGTACAGTCGCGTTGCTTACGCCTCTGAATCCCAGCAGGACTCTCCGCACTTGATTTCGTTAGTTGATCTCACCCACAACTAAGAGCTGCTATGACCCAAAGTCCAAGACTTGATAAACCAATCTGTCTCACACATAAAAGTCTATTGAATAGATAAATCTGTCTCCCACAGAAATACCTACGAGTTTTGTTCCCTCTTTTGATAAATCAAGGAGAACAGAAACCAATTGATACACCAGAATTATATTCCCGAAGAACAGCCTAATAATATCAATCACCTCACAAAAATCTTAATCGTATGGTAGCGAAACAAGATATTGTGGAATCACAAACGATGGGACGAAGATGTTTGTGAGTACTTTTTATCTTTCCTATCGGAGATTAAATCTCGAGAAAATATTAGAGAAGATAGTACTCAACATGATAGAATACAGCAAGATCAGAACACGCAACTGTTAATACCGGATTCTCGTTAGGTTCTACCCGTCCTAGTGTACCAAGATGACCTCACTTTTCTTAGAATAGTATGAGAGAGAGTTTTCTTTCCATTGGACCTTGTCCTTTCTTATATAGACTTTCCAAAAGCCCTTTTTTTTATGACATCTTGCCATGTGTCCTAAACCTCCTTAATTACTATTAATGCCATCCTTTTTCTAATATAACCTTCTTCTTTCTTGTTAATTCCTTCATTGTCCCTTCCATCTTATGGATACTTCTTTGGTGGACTTGGGTCTTAGTCCCCATGTTTTGTGTGTGGCCTTTCCCCTCTTTAGGGCACCCCATCCTAGTTAAGGGAAATTATTTTTCCTGTATCAACATTAGTCCCCTGACTATGAGGTTAATCGTAATATAACCTTATAGTCATTATCTGGACATCTTCCCTCTTGACGTTCGTGGGCGACGTTTGAACTCCTCCTATAACGACCTATCTAGTTCCTTATCAACTATCGTGTTCTTTTGTGCAACTGCCGCCTTTATGCCTTCAGATTCCTTATATATATGAGCCCTCCAATTTACTTGTTTCTTTCACTTCTTTCACCGTTTAACTATTTTCTTACACACTGCGCCCACACACGCGCCATGTCTTGTAGTTCTTCTGATGATAATTCTTCTAGTGATTCCGACGAGTCGGAGAAAATAATGATCAATGGCTCGAAGGAGAGCGAGTAATCGGAGGAGCTAGAGCTCCACTTACCTCCCCCTGTCGATGGTGAGTTTGCAGAGTTCACCGGGACGAATTAAAATTAAAGGAGTTCCGAGGGGAAAGACGCGTGATTCCCCTGGATGATAATCTTGTCTCCCGTCTCCTGAACCCTCCAGTATTTCCTTACCCAAAAAACCCCGGGTGGATTATGTACCCCGAGCCGGCTGACACAGCTACTTATCCGTTCAAACGGGTTCCCCGTATGGCTATCCATCGTGGCGATTATGAGCTTCCTGATATCGACAGCTGTTTTGTATCAAAAACTCCGGCGATATGGACGCACTGGGTGACTTATATACGTGATAATCTCAACCACGCGACCACGCTTCGTAAGGACAGAATTAATGAGGCCATAGATTCTTCTCTCCATCGGGAAATAGAGAGATGCCAGCGCGATACTAAGCGACTTTTCTGCCGTTGGATCCCTTCTGTCCATACTCTCCTTACATCCTGGGGTGAGGCCACCGTGGTTTTGGAAGATGTCGTCGCACTTACCGGTCTGCCTCTCCATGGGACCCATTCCTACGATGAGGTTGTCGTTTATGAAGCTTTGACCCCAGACGATTGAACGTTGTGGGCTTATCTGTTAGACTACAAGGATGCTTCTCGTGTTGAATTAGTGCGGAAGGAAAAGACATCGGCCTCAAAAGATCAAACGCGAAAAGTCGTCACCGCGGGGGGAAAGACTATCGACACTAGTAAATCAAAGTTCTTGGGTGTTGTTAAAGGGAAAGCTAAGCTTATTAGGGACAAGAAAAGGAAGAAAACCCGGACTCCCTTGGGGAGCGTCTCCTTAGTAGTTCTTTCCGTGCTTACGAGTCGATTCATGGTCCCAATTCTTCGGCTGTTTCAACTGACTCTAAAGGGTTCCCCAAGGATCATAAACGCGCGTTGTTTCCTCTTTGGCTTCGGTTCTGGGCTCCACGGCTTGTAGGAGGAAAGGTTCTTCCCCCGGAGCGTCAGGAGACGAACCCTCGGGCAGAGTTGGTTGCCTTCATTCTTCTTTGGCTCTGTCACGACGTGTTTGAGTATAATCCCCAGGATACAATAAAGAACGAGTTGATTCCCATGGCGGTGTTATTGTCTCGCGGGGTTTCCTTTCCTCTTGCTCTTATGTTCCTAGGTGGCTTATACCGTCTTTTGGATTTGTTCTGCCAAGATCTTCAGATAGTGTGGTCTTGGGAACATATTCTTCCATACTCCCCTGATCCCCACGTCTTGGAGGTTCACCGCAAATAAGATGTTAATCAGACCGATGGTTCGGTGAGGAAGGTTCCCGTCGAGTATAGTTATCCTCGCATGGCCCTCTGGCGCAAGAAAGGGAAGGTACTGAAGGGTGATATAGCAAAGTTCTTAGATGTGGCCAAGGATTTAGAGCCATGCCACTATCACAATGGTTGATATGGTTCGTACCACCATGATTTCATAGTGCCTTTCAACACGGATTTAGACTTGACGTAATTTTTGTCCGAATCATATTTTGACGCGGTGATGGTAGTATTACATGGACACCTTCCTGTTTTTCATGCCGATAAATTTATAGCCATGTCTTACAACCCTGAACGTGCGGATATCCAAATCGGGTTTGACCAAGGAGTCCCCCTTAGATTCCCTCTCCCGGAGAGTATAAATACTTCAGACATCATTGTTAGTTTTAATCGTTATATTTTTAAAGGTCCGATGTGCTTGGATGATCCAGGGGTTAATTTTTCGTTTAAGCATCCTCTTGTAGGTCGGCCCTCGGGGGTTACCGAGGGTGCTCATGACTATCAACTTCTGACACGATGTCGCGCCTTGAATTTCTTCCTACGGGACCCGGCCCCTGCTTGAGATTTATCACACGCGGATCTTGAGGCACTTAATTCCTCAGGGAGGATCAAACTTGACAACGTCATAGCCATGGAACATCATCTCTCCTCGGGTACTAAAGGTCGTCCTTTAGAGCTTATCGTGACTTCCTGGGATCCTCCCGAGGGTTGTGATCCTATCCGTCCGAAAAGGGAGACAGAATTTTCCAATCGCAAGCCCCTTTGTTTGAACGTACCTCGATCATCTTCAAGCCCTTTGGCGATTCAGGTATTAATCCTAGTCCTTTATATTACATAGATATTGTTTATTATTATATTTTTTTTTATATTGAGTCTCCTGCGCCCCCCTCTCTTTTTTCTTAAAACCAACCCGGTCGTTGATGGGCCATTGGCTCGACTGTCCCAGGGTGCTCCGTCTTCCATTTTTGTGGGGTGTAAGGCTCCTTCTTATGTAATGGAAGAGTATTTAAACATGCCTGAACGCGACTGGACCGAGAAGAATCTTGCTAAAAATGTTAAACGTGAAGCGACCAAGTTCTCGGATCTTCCTATGCACCATTGATCCTCTGCTAACATTTCCCCTTTACAGTTTGGGAAGTCTCATCAAAGAGGTGCGTCGCAGTCTCTTCATGGTGTTGTCAAAAATTCGTCTCCCTCCTTTGCCGATCAATTACACAATCTCGGAATAAGTTTGTCCGAGGGTGGTGGCGGATGGGTTTCTCCTCACCTGAAGGTGTTGTCAGTCAATCCTCCTCGGGCACAGACTGTTCATGTTCGAGGTGAAGTTCCTATATCTCCTAATGTTGTCCTGGAATCAATGAGACCATATGGGTCTAACCGATCAGTGTTTAGTGGGTCCTCAACCCACGTGGCGTTTCCTACTGGGGGCTTTCAAGGTAACCAATTACTCTGTCTTGCATTTTTGAATGTTTCTCCTCTCTTCCCCTTATTTTTGTTATAAATTATCGGGATTTTTTTATCATGTTACTCACTTTTGGATTCTCAGGCGCATCTAGCAGTCCAAGCTCGTCATCTGGTTCTTCGGTGTCCCGCGACAAAAAATATCAATACATCACAACGTCAAGTCGCATCTAAGGTTAGGAAACAGGGCTAATATTTTTACTTTATTTTCCATGAACCCATATCTATATTTATAATTGGTTTTATTATTAGACTATGGGTAGTAATCGCAAGGGAGGGAGCAAACCCGAAATCCCTGGAATTGATGTTGGCCGGCGCGTAATCGCCAGCGGTGATAGCGTCTCCAAGCGCCCTCGTAAAGATGACGGTGAATTTCAAGCGGACGTGCAGCTTCCCAATGTCCAAGTAGCAGTACCTCACGTAGATACGGGTGCGTAGCTCCAATTCCCCTTGGTGGTGGAGGCCGTTGCGGCCGAGGTCGACCCTTCCACTCATACTCTGGTTTATAGGTTTTGGGTTCCATCCATTTTCGCTGCCGTGTACAAAGATATTGTTGAGCGCACTGGTGACCATATGGTTAGTGTCGGCCTATTGGATATAAGGACGCTATGCTACATGACCAAGAATCTGTTGGAGGTTGCCGACGAGCTTACTAGGGTGGGAAGTTGAAAAAGCGGGGGTCTAACAACACCACCCAATATTTCGCTTAGCAATCTGTATGGACAAACTCGAATATAATTTTAAGAGAATCAACAAGACTCAATCAATTAAAAGTATATCAATGATTTTATATCTCTCTCTTTATTTGATTTACTCAAGCAGGAACTGCGAGTTCTAATCAAAAGCAAGGAATAACTTGGATGGTACCAAAGACCAATATCCAAGGATCAATCAATATCAATCGACAACCAAAGGTAGGATTTCCAATTGATTGATTCAAACGCACAACCTGTATTATTTCATTTATAAAGATAATACAATATAATGCTGAAATTGAAATAACACAGACACCAGAAATTTTGTTAACGAGGAAACCGCAAATGCATAAAAACCCCGGGACCTAGTCCAGATTGAACACACACTGTATTAAGCCGCTACAGACACTAGCCTACTCCAAGCTAACTTCGGACTGGACTGTAGTTGAACCCCAATCAATCTCCCACTGATCCAAGGTACAGTTATGCTCCTAAGCCTCTGATCCCAGAAGGATACTGCGCACTTAATTCCCTTAGCTGATCTCACCCATAACTAAGAGTTGCTACGACCCAAAATCGCAGGCTTTAACAATAAACAAATCTGTCTCACACAGACAAGTCTATCAAAGGATCAATCTGTATCCCACAGATAAACCCTAAACGTTTTGTTGTGTATTTTGATATAATCAAGGTGAACATGAACCAATTGATAATCTGGTCTTATATTCCCGAAGAACATCCTAGAGTTATCAATCACCTCACAACAATCTTAATCGTATGGTAACGAAACAAGATGTTGCGGAATTAAAAACAATGAGACGAAGATGTTTGTGATTACTTTTTATATCTTGCCTATCGGAGATATCAATCTCAAGCCAATCAATCTTATTGTACTCGTACGATAGAAGATGCAAGATCATATCACACAACTACGATAAAAAAGTAGTATCGGTCTGGCTTCACAATCCCAGTGAAGTCTTTAAGTCCTTAACCTGGTTTTAGAAGAAGAAAACCAAAGGTTAAAGGAGAATCGACTCTAGCACACAAACTAGTATCACACGTAAGGTGTAGAGATTAGTTTTGCACAACACTAGATGTCTCCTTTATGTAGTCTTTCAAATCAGGGTTTGCAATCAATGTTGGCTTAGTAACAAATCGTTCAATATTCACCGTTAGATGAAAACCTGATTTAGATTCAAGCTAATATTTCTCAACCATTAGATCGAAAACTTAGCTTGTTACACACACTTGACAATGAACGCTTCTAGGTTTGTTAACCATACCCAAATATATGCACTTGTTGGTTCAACAAAAGTTAACCAAATGGTTAGCCATATGAGTATTTCATATCAACCATATTCTTCTTCACCATAACTAGTTCAAATGACTTCAAATGAACTAGTTAGAGAGTTGTTCAATTGCAATGAAATCTTATGTACTACACAAAACACAATTGAAGCAAAGATGATTTGATTCACTTGAATCGGTTCATGAACTTTTATAGCCATGGTTTGCAAACTGCATTCCTTAGTCTTTTTAAGTTTAAGTTCAGAAATCATCTTCATATATATAACCTTCTAAAGTTCGCAGACTAGGTTCGCGGACTTAAGTTACGGGGCAGAGTTTACAAACTCCAGCAGAAATTCTCGGGTATGAGAACTTCGCCGGTTTACGGACTGGGTTCGTGGACTGAGTTCGCGTACTTATCTTCACGCAAGTAGTTTTTCAACTCCAACAGAAATTCTCGGGTTTGAGAACTTCGGCAGTTCGCGGACTTAGCTCACGCCATTCTTCCGGTTCTCTTGATCAACAAAGTTGGAAAACTTTGGTTCAAGGAATAATACTTATACATAAATATGTTTCCACAACAATGCTTATATCCACCATTGGTTATGTAATCTAAACTCTCATTTCAATCATTGAAACATTCTTAGAGGACGTTATATAGTTGTTACACCATTTCTCGTCAAAGCAATTTTCAAGATGATTGAAACATATCATGACTTTTGTCACATGGTAAAGATAAACTTGATCGAAGCGAAAATCTTACCAACACATATTTAGAGATATAGATAGGCGAGGTATGCTCGGCTAAAAATACCAAATGTGTATAATCCAAGTCTATATATATAGCATACGACTTCTTGTCTCAAAGAGTAGGAGATAGAGTAGATATACTTTTGAGTGATAGATAAATTCAAGTCTTCACATACCTTTTGTCAAGAAGTTCCACCGGTTCCTTGAGTAGTTCTTATACTTGTATGATGAATCGCCATGAAGTCCTTGAGCGCAACTACACTTTCTATCCTAGTCCGAGAGTTATCTATAATAGACTAGAAATCAAGACTTATAGTTTTGATCACTAACATTGACAAACATGCTTGAGATAGCAATGCATGCCAGTTCGACCGAGCAATGCTCTAACAATCTCCCCCTTTGTCAATTTTAGTGACAAAACTATCAATACATATGGAATACAAAAAAGATAAAGAAACTTTAGTAGCTCCTATTTCACATGTCTAATCTTCAACATTCCTCGAAATCTTCGTCACTTCTAAGTACTCCAATGATCCCAAAGGTTGTAAGTTTAGCATCACCGCTTTTAAAGATCCGTAGCTATAACAATGAGAAAACATAGTTCTTGATCATTGTTATACAGTGTCATAGTATTATTACACAGCGTCAAAGTTCATTGGAATCACAACTTTAACAATAATACTATGGTGATATGTATCATTCCCCCTTAGTCAATACTCCATCTCACATGGAAACCACTCCCCCTTACATAATGATCCGAAAACCATATGTATTTGTAGTATGAACTACATATTAATTCTCCCCCTTTTTGTCAATAAAATTGGCAAAGGTACAAGACGGGATCATAATGAAATTTCCCAGAGAGACATTTCATGACAAAAGGAAAAAAAATACATACCAACTAATTTAGATGCAATCATAAAGCCGAAGCTAAATGCATTCATCAAGGAGTTTAAAGATACAAGATAACCCCTCTAATATTCCACAGCCGCACACCCCTCAAGATATGACCATTAAGCACAAGTTTAAAAGAACTCTCCCCCATTTGATATCATTCCCGAAAGAACAACAAGAGCGACCTTAATTTCAAAAGAAAAGAAGGATTTTATTGGACACCGAAAACCATGAGAATGATTTTCTATATCCAAAAAATTCAATCAAATTAATCACAAGTAAACCCATGATTAATTTAATCGGAATACGCAATCAAATTAAACACAAGAGGTGATCAATTAAATTGATTATGCTCAACATAAGAGAACTTATGGAGACACGAAAATACTCAACTAGATTAATTACAAGAGAACCCATAATTAATCTAATTGGAATACACAACCAAACTAATCACAAAAGTAATCAATTTAATTGTCGTTTTTTTTGCTCGACATAAGAAAACTTACAGAGCAATAACTAAATAACCAAACAAGATGATTAATTTAGTTCAATATGCTCGACATAACATAGCTCACAGAACACCAACTAGGTTAATAAATCAACTTGGTTGTATAGTGCTCAACATAAGATGCATTACGGAGCCTCACAGTAATACATAAAAATATGCATCAGGGATGATCAATATTGCGGAATACACAAGGATTCATTCTATCTTCAATCACTATTTGCATAACGACAATTAATAGACATAATCCTTGAAAACAAAAGATTTTAACTTATCTTCCATCAAATGGTTGACAATATAAGCTTAACTTTTGTGTTTGTCAAAAGTCTATTCATTCTTTTACCAGTACGTGAATACCGATCACAAACGACTTTACTTTTGACAGAGTATGGGACAAACATAGTTCACGGACGTAAACACCAATATCCCATAACAAATTGCAATATATCAAATCATAAAGATTAATACTGCAAAAACATCATCCTCCAAATATTTTTAGAATTTAATACCAATAAACCTAGAAAATAAGAAAATGAAAAATAATAGCTATGTGTAGTCACAATCATTGCTATTCCAAGCACTAGTTATTCTTCCAATTAAACCAAAAAGAAGACATACTAGGCAACATTTGAATCAGGTTTCTTTGACCACTTCATACCTTTGAAAGGGACCATCAAAGTAAGTACCGTTGATATCCTTGATCTTCTTGACAGTCGAAACACCATGTTCAAGAGTTAAAACATTAGTTTTTCGGTAAACAATGCGGGAAAGATGTCTAGCTTTGGCGCAGTCAATGATAACTTTCTTCTGATTCCTGATTAAGATATACTGATTCCAAGGATTTTTGCTTGTCCATCAATAAGCTGGTTTATCTGCAATTGAAGGTTAGCAAGTTCGTTCTTAACTTCACTTTGAATGAGAATTAAATCCTTGACAGATTCTCCAATCCAAGAGTTATACTCTTTTTTTTCGAGCATCTTTTTCAGAACATTTTAAATCTTGAGTTGGATCACATCCTTTTAGGTCTTCCTCCATTGTAGGGTTTACTTCTTCTTTAGGAACAGTTTCCATAGACATCCTTTTCGAAGATTAAAAACACATATATGAGATATATATATATATATATATATATATATATATATATATATATATATATATATATATATGTTAAGTAGTACACCCTAGACAGAAACCCTAGAGTTCCTTGAGGAGATATAGACGTCCGTGGGCTAACCCGAACGTATGAACAAAAAGGATGGAACAAACAGGGAAAACTGCATATTGTGACATTTTCAATGCTTATGAACAGGTTAGAAGAGTCACAATGAAGAAATATTAAAAACTCACAAAGAAGCTATCAATGTTCTGTTTTTCACCTGGATGTCTGACCTCAGTATTTCTTGTCTTCCCTTGGCTGTTTTCAAATTTAGAGAAATTTCTCACAGCCCTTCCTGAAAGCTCAAGAGAAGAAGCTTTCTGATCACTGAGTCTAGGACCTCTAGAAATCGGTTCTATAGAATTTTCCGAAATGGGTCTCCATACTCTAGACTTAGATTTACAAGAGTTGTTCTTATAAACACAGGACATGCTTTCATTAGAAGCACAAGAATTTGTATCACTAGAATGCACAAGGGTCCTGTAATGATTTCTAGGGAAGATATCATTCTTATAAGTTGTATGGTTTCTTGTGGACATAAGGTTCACTGCTGTAGTCGACTGACTATTGTTCTATTGACAGCGAAGCGAAGCAAATTCCGAAGTTTAGCAATTTTTTTCCTTCTGGTAAAAAAATGGATATCATAGTGGTTCCCTTTTCACAGAAAGTACAGGTTCGTGGAGGACAAGCAAAAAACGGCATCTGTTTTAACTTCACAGCCCTGTGAGAAGATGGTAAGTTATGTAAACTTTTCTTGACACAATCTTTTCTTGGAGCATATTTCTTCATGTACTGTACGTCGGGAACAGTTGGAACAGAAGAATTTTTCCTTAAGACAGAGTTATCCTTTTCCAGGGACTTGCACTGTTCATGGGCTACTGAAAGGGATTCTTGTAGTTTCTCTTTTTCAACACGAAGTCTGTCAAGATCAGATGAATGCGTCTTGATCAAACATTTTTCTCTAATTGACCCTTCTTTGACAATCTTTTCAAGATCACAAATCTTTTCATGTTGTATATTATTTTCTTGAAGAAGTTTCTCAATATCCTTAGAGGATGACTCAATAAAGTTATAGAGTACACGTTCTTGATCAATAGACTTTTCAAATTCATCTATGAGTTGATTATGATTATGAAGATCAACAAACTCAGTAGAATTTTTTAAGATTCTGGTGAGCTCCATTTCATCTTTTGCCACTGTGTCCAATGTCTCATTGGAGGAAGAGTGATCAACACAAGATGAAACAATATTCCTACCTCAGGATTCGGAAGAATCAACTGAGGAGAAATCCTTTGAGGTATTCCCGAGACAGGTGACATAGTTGAAAGCTTTAGGAGGAATCTTGGTATGCATAAGAGATTCTGTCCTCAGACTCAGATTGCTACAAACACAGACTTGTAAGGTCTTGAACGTGTTTGCCTGCTCTGATACCAATTGAAAAAGCGTGGGTCTAACAACACCACCCAATATTTCTCTTAGCAATCTGTATGGACAAACTCGAATATACTTTTAAGAGAATCAACAAGACTCAATCAATTAAAAGTATATCAACGAGTTTATATCTCTCTCTTGATTTGATTTATTCAAGCAGGAACTGCGATTTCTAATCAAATGCAAGGAATAACTTGGATGGTACCAAAGACCAATATCCAAAGATCAATCAATATCAATCGACAACCAAAGGTCGGATTTCCAATTGATTGATTCAAACGCACAACCTGTATTGTTTCAATTATAAAGATAAAACAATATAATGCGGAAATTGAAATAACACAGACACCAGAAATTTTGTTAACAAGGAAACCGCAAATGCGGAAAAACCCCGGGACCTGGTCCAGATTGAACACACACTGTATTAAGCCGCTACAGATACTAGCCTACTCCAAGCTAACTTCGGACTAGACTGTAGTTGAACCCCAATCAATCTCCCACTTATCCAAGGAACAGTTATGCTCCTACGCCTCTGATCTTAGCAGGATACTGCGCACTTGATTCCCTTAGATGATCTCACCCACAACTAAGAGTTGCTACGACCCAAAATCACAGGCTTTGACAATAAACAAATTTATATCACACAGAAAAGTCTATCAAAGGATCAATCTGTCTCCCGCAGATAAATCCTAAAGGTTTTATTCCGTCTTTTGATAATAATCATGGTGAACAGGAACAATTGATAATCCGGTCTTGTATTCCCGAAGAACAGCCTAGAGTTATCAATCACCTCACAACAATCTTAATTGTATGGTAGCGAAACAAGATGTTGCGGAATCACAAACAATGAGACGAAGATGTTTGTGATTACTTTTTATATCTTTCCTATCGGAGATATCAATCTCAAGCCAATCAATC
This sequence comes from Papaver somniferum, assembly GCF_003573695.1. NCBI lineage: Eukaryota > Viridiplantae > Streptophyta > Magnoliopsida > Ranunculales > Papaveraceae > Papaver > Papaver somniferum. The sequence continues at coordinate 25,601,880 of NC_039365.1, forward strand.
TGATTGTACTGGTACGATAGAAGATGCAAAATCATATCACACAACTACGATAAAAGTAGTGTCGGTCTGGCTTCACAATCCCAATCAAGTCTTTAAGTCGTTAACCTGGTTTTAGAAGAAGAAAACCAAAGGTTAAAGGAGAATCGACTCTAGCACGCAGACTAGTATCACACGTAAGGTGTGGGGATTAGTTTCGCACAATACTAGATGTCTCCTTTATATAGTCTTTCAAATCAGGGTTTGCAATCAATGTTAGCTTAGTAACAAAACATTCAATACCAAATGTGTATAATCAAAATCTATACATATAGCATACGACTTCTTGTCTCAAAGAGTAGGAGATAGAGTAGATAGACGTTTTAATGATAGATAAGTTCAAGTCTTCACATACGTTTTTGTCGAGAAGTTCCACCGGTTCCTTGAGTAGTTCTTCTACTTGTATGATGAATCTCCATGAAGTCCTTGAGCTCAACCAAACTTTCTATCATAGTGTGAGACTTAGCTATAATAGACTAGAAATCAAGACTTATATTTTTGATCACTAACATTGATAAACATGCTTGAGATAGCAACGCATGCGAGTTCGATCGAGCAATTCTCTAATAGAAGTGGTCCCATCTCTGCAGCTAAGATTAGTGGCTGGGAAGCGTCCATGCGAACATCCATCAACTTGAAGTTGCCGATAGGTTGGTTGGAGGCATTGCTAGTGCAGGTGAAGAATCGTAAAGACCCGCGTATTCAACCTACCGCTCGGGTAACCAAGCTCGAGGAATAATTGGAGAAGTGTTCTGGGGTAACCAAGAAGAGGAAAGAGGTGTTGGACCAGCTTCTTACCCAGGTGGGAGTAGCGAGCAAAGAGATACTTCGTGCAGAAACTGCGGAGAAGGGTGCCCGAGATGCTCTTGAGCAAGCATAGCAGGAGTTGTCCTCCCTTCAATCAATCTGATGCACTTTCTTTTCCTTCTTTTTCATGAATAATTTCATCTCTCTTTTCCCCGCTATCTAATCTTAAGTCGGGTTGTTTATTTGTTTTTGTTTTTTTAGACTTTTGACGTTATTTAAGTTAATGGTGTTTGAATCTTTTGATTGTGTGTGCTTCTATTCCTGCTTTGTTGTTTATTTTTTTGAAAACTTCGTACTTGCACGTCAACACTGAAGATTGCGTATGGTACGAGGTGGACATGCCCACTCCCCCCTTTATTTCTATTAGGTGGGGTTAAGGGGAACGCGCCTGCTTGGACGGGGCATAAGATGAACGTGCCTATTCCCCCCTTGAATTTATTTAACACCTTGAGGTGCAGGTGGGCGGGGCATAAGATGAACGCGCATACTCCCCCTTGAATTTATTTAAAACCTTGAGGTGTGGGCGGGTGGGGCATAAGATGAACGTGCCTACTCCCCCCTCTTTTCTCTCTTTTTTCCATTGGTCGGTCTTGGCCTTTCCGTTATTTGTTAGTTGAGCATGCGTCATTGGCGTTCCTACTACCTTTCATCAGTCGACCGGACGCCATTGGAGTTTTTGCAAATTTTCAATCGATCGTGCGCCATTGGCGTTCCCGTATTTTAGTAAATTTTGTCGGCCGACCGGGTGCCATTGGCGTTCCTGCAACTTTAGTAAGTAGATCAGATGTCATTAATAATCCGCCATCTTTTGTCAGTCGATCGGGCGTCATTGGCTTTCCCGCAACCTTTTGTCAGTCGATCGGACGTCATTAACGTTCCACAACCTTTTGTCAGTCGTTCGGGCGCCATTGGCTTTCCCGCAACCTTTTGTCATTCTATCGGATATCATTAACGTTCTGCAACCTTTTGTCAGTCGATCGGGTGCCATTGGCTTTCCCGCGACCTTTATCAGTCGATCGGACGTCATTAACGTTCCACAACCTTTTTTCAGTCGATCGGGAGCTATTGTCTTTCCCTCAACCTTTTGTCAGTCGATCGGACGTCATTAACGCTCCGCAACCTTTTGTCAGTCGATCGGACGCCATTGGTTTTCCCGCAACCTTTTGTCAGTCGATCGGACGTCATTAACGTTCCACAACCTTTTGTCAGTTGATCGGGTGCCATTGGATTTCCCGCAACCTTTTGTCAGTTGATCGGACGTCATTAACGTTTCGCAACCTTTTGTCAATCGATCGGGCGCCATTGACCTTCCCGCAACCCCTTTTTTTGTAATCAACTCTATAAAGATTTTTTTTTCAAAATTATTTATAAGGGAAAGACATTACAGATTATATTTTTCTTTACCCGTTGTTCGCTATCACGCTTTTCCATTTAGCTCATCGGTTTCCTTTGTTCTTAATGACGCGGGAAAGGGTGTTGCTCGATCAATTGTCTTGCTGCCTCAAGCCCTCCGGACTCGCGTTTTCTTTCAAAAATGCTTCTTATCGCGATACATTCTAATGTCGGATGTCCCATTCTCCTATAATAATGGCAATACCTTGCAGCATCCTTATTCATTTTGTTGACATCCACCACCGTCGGCGGCAATTGAACCTCACCCTCGGCTACCCATTGGTTGAGGAGCCGAACAGTCTGTTCTCTTCCATACAGTAGTAGAGGAGGAGGTGGTCTTGAATCCTTTCTAATCCATTTGTTTTTCCTTTGTATGAGGTCCCCCCCTCCCCCCTTGTTGTCGGCTTATGTTTCCCTCTTTGTTATTAGGCTTGTAGGGGACTACGGATGTGGTACTTACAATATGACGCCAGTTAACGTATGCGGGTAACTCTTCCATGCAGTCAGCAATTCTTTTGGCAGCTTCCTCTAGGTCGACGAAGGTTTGGAATCTGAAGTTGATCAAACTCCCTTTGTAGGACTGAATCATTCCCCGTACGCATATTTCCACGAGTGCTTCTTCACTAATGTCTTTATGGCAATCCAGTGATGTACGTCGGAACCTTGCTATATATGTCCCTATTTCTTCACCTGTCCTCTGTCCGCTTCTGCTCAGGTCTATGAACGTAACTTTCCGCTTGGCTGAATAGAATTTACCCATAAACACCGAGTACATAATGGGACAAGAGTCTATGCTCTCTGCCTTTAGGTTATCGTACCAAGTAAAGAATGTTCCTGTCAATGATTTGGGGAATTCTCTCAGACATAGTTTCTCGTCGGAGATTCTATCGGTCATGGTTGAGAGAAAACGACTGACATGTTCTCGCGCATTTCCCTGTCCATCGTAAATCTTAAACTTGGGAGAAACATAGTCCTCGGATTACTGATATTCCCGGACACTTAAAGGATATGGGTTGTTTGTTTGATGGTGGTTATCTTGCTTTGTGATATGATACCTATGCTCCAGGTACTCCGTCGTTTCCTCCTGTGTGATTACTGCGGCCTTGGTATTCTGATGTTTTTCCGATTCAGTTGGCTCCCCAGGGGCACTTTGGCCTGCAATCACAGCTTTTGATATCCATTCTTCCAATGCTTGCCTCTTTTGTAATCGCTCTTCTAATTATTTCTGAATACTTTGCATGCCTGGGGTTGCAGTCTTTGATTGTCGAACTATTTGTACGTCTTCTTTGCGCGTGGTATTTGTTCTCCATCTTGGTAAGCGTCTTCAAACTGTTTGTCTGTGCTTTGATGTGGTGTTTCTTCCTCGCTATCCCCTTCTTCTATGATGACCTCGTCGAGGTCGACATGGTGGGTGGCTGGTTGGTTTCCTACCGCACCAGGATTACTGCTATTTGGCTGCATCATGGTGGACTAGGCACGAGCCTCCGGGTGTGGTCGCCAAATTTTAATAACGGAATTCTCGTTAGGTTCTACTCGTCCTAGTATACCAAGATGACCTCACTTTTCTTAGAATAGTATGAGAGAGAGTTGTCTTTCCATTGTACCTTGTCCTTTCTTATATAGACTTTCCAAAAGCCCCTTATTTTTATGACATCTTTTCATGTGTCCTAAACCTCCTTAATTACTATTAGTTCCATACTTTTTCTAATATAACCTTCTTCTTTCTTGTTAATTCCTTCATTGTCCCTTGCATCTTATGGATACTTCTTTGGTGGACTTGGGCTTTAGTCCCCATGTTTTGTGTGTGGCCTTTCCCCTCTTTGGGGCACCCCAGCCTAGTTAATGGAAATTATTTTTTATGTATCAACAGCAACTACATAGAAAATAGTTGGGTCTGGCTTCAGAATCCCAATGAAGTCTTTGAGTCGTTAACCTATAATAGTTTTAGAAAAACCTAAGTTAAAGGAGAATCGACTATAGTCGCTATTAATATCACACATGAGGTGTGGGCATTAGGTTTCCCAGTTGCTAGATTTCTTTAAAATAAGAGGGTACCCAAATATACCTCAATCTAACTTTTCCGCCTATAAGTTCTTTCTCCGAAAGTGATTGTCTATGGACTGAGTCGAGACAATACAACAACTAAGTATGTTTACTTGATAAAAGGTTCGGACTTAACCAAACACAATAGGATTTCTTATCAAGTAAATAGGAATTAACATTTGTGTAATTTACTTTAAATCATAAGAACAACAATTATAATTGCGGAAAATAAAAATAAATGACACAGCAAGATTTTGTTAACGAGGAAAGCGCAAATGCAGAAAAACCCCGTGACCTTTTCCAGAACTGAATACTCTCAGGATTAAGCCGCTATACAAAATCAAACCAACTTCGTATAGTGGATACCAAGCAACTAAACCTATATTTCACCTAGTTCCGTCTGTATTCCCACGCCTCCGACCTATAATAAGTCACGTACTTGGAATAATTATTTTGGTTCGTATTCCAAATAGTAAAGGAACAACAAATTTGTTTGGATCAACTCTTTTCAACCAAGTGATATGAGTTCGACAAAGGCTCTTCTGTTTATCTTAATAAACTCCTTCATCAGGTTCTTAGATCTATCTTATTATCAACTACCGAAGTAATTGTTAAGATTTGGCAATCAATACTTTTAATCACAAAGAATTTTATTGATGGCGATCTACACAACTAATCAATCTAATCTACCACAAGGATAAACCGATTATAATTGGACCTCTTTTACCGAAACAAGTATTGTGCACACAAAAGATTATGAATCCCAAATCAGAAATCTTCAAAGTCTTCTTTGTCTTCAAATCTTCTTAGATATTCAATAAAAACATGCACACAATCAACTTGAATCTCTTGTGATCAATCATGCACAGAACGGAGTCTGTAAATATGGATTATCACAAGACGTCTTTAGATCTACAAACAGTCTAAAGAACCCCGTCGAAACTTCGATCTAGTTTGAGTGAATCTTATATATCAGAAGAGAAGATTCTCAAGCATAAACAAACTAGGTGCAATCAAAGTTCAACCACCGTTAGTCAATCAAATCAATCGAAAACAAAAGATAAACCGCAATTATCTAGTTTCCCACCAACGGTACTAATAGAGATTCTCAATCCCAAAGAAGTATTTAAACTGAGCGGCCGTTAGAGATTTCGTTTAATTAGGTTACTCTCCTCTCCGAATAGGCAGCTTCACCAGTAGCAGCACAACTGAGATAGTTCTCCTCACCATTAGTTTGTCCAAATAATGACTGAAAATCTCTTGGAAAATATCCAACTAGTAAATGCATTCATTTTCCTAAAATAAAATTAAAAACCTTAAATAAAAGATTCTCAATTTATTTTATTCGATCTGGGATTTTCTTCCTTTAGCTATTAAGGAATAACTTTGAACAATTAAAGATAAGCGTTACTGCACATGTTGAAAGTATGTCAACATCCTTACTTTATAAGTCCTCTTTCATACTTACAATCTTGAATCCGATTTTCCACACTTACAAACAAGTTTAGAATTGGTTCATCTGACTTTCAAGAACTATGTGATTGATCAAGAACACTCAATCACAAATCATGGTTTTCATGGTTCTACCAAAACAAGTTACGGTTTTACCTCCATGTGAGTATTGTGCATAGTCGCACTAGATTTCCAAAATTCGGTTGACTAGGTACTAGGATCGGTTCCCCACATATATATGGTATCTAACTTGTACTTGCTGCACATGTCCATAGGATTAGTTCCCCTTTGCCTAAAAACGTGTTGCACATGTCTAAAGGATCGGTTCCCCTTTCTGCTAAAAACTTGTTGCACCTCATACAAGGATCGATTCCCCTTTATGATAGGTTGCACCTCTTACTAGGATCAGTTCCCCTTTACCCAGAGTCGATCATACTAATAACACAAAATCGATCATACCATCTCAGGTGATTACTTAAGATCGGTTTCACTGATAAAATTCATACCAATACAAAAGTCAAGTCTTTGTGAATAGTTTTACCAAGAACATAAAAAAGTCATGAGTGGTTATACTAATCACACATATTGGTAGTTCAAAAGATATGCAATGAATAACAATACCAATAGCGCCTGGAGATTTCTCTTTCGATTCACAAAACAAGTTCATGAATTACTTCCTTAAAACAAATGTAAAACATTGTTTCCTAGGATGAAATCTTCACCTTATACCCATACATAATCACAATAGAATTCAAACGATTATGTCGATGTCTTATATACAAAGTTTAATGGTTAAGCAATAAACCTCGTATTGTATTACTTAATACTATGTCTAACTAGTATAATCATTCATGCTTCGCAGTTTTGTTTTCAATATGCACGACTTGAAAGATACGTTTAGGGAATGAAATAGTTCAAGTCAAATGTGACTAACCTCAAGTGGAAGGATGATGTTGTCATTTTAACTCCTTACCTCTTTACTTCTTCAAGTCTTCGCAATACTTGTAATGTCTCATATCCTAATACTTTCAAGCTAACCTATACGAAGTTGACTCTAGTACATAATCAAGCGACTCTTAAATGAGTTTTGGCTCACTAAAATATGACAACCAAACTTGACATACCAACGCTTGGTAGGTTCAACCGAGCTATGCCCTAACAATCTCCCCCTTTGTCAATTTTAGTGACAAAACTCTTACATCATATGGATAAACAAATTACAAGAATTCATTACACATAAGCTTGATTCCCGAATTCAACAGCACAATAACCTGTATGCATTCAATCCTTAAATACTGTTGTTGACATTATAATAACAAAGTTAATACTCCCCCTAAAGGTAAGATAGGTATATTTTATCAATCCGCACGTCTTTGTTATTTCCTTTGTAGTCCATATAACTACAAGTATATGATATGTTACTCCCCCTTAGTCTATGCTTTTACTCTTTCGTTAGATAAACGTTTAAGAACTATGTCCTTTCCCTTAGTGATACCAATCAATATAAATCAATACCAGTATCACTTATTTACTCCATATATTTCTCCCACTTTTTGTCACAAAATGACAAAGAACGAAAAAATAAAGGACAAACCGAAAGGATCTTACAAATCTCAAAATAGATTTGCAAACCTATAGAGTTAAGCACGAGGGTTCCACACACCATTTTTCATAACCAATATCAAAACTGAAACTACAAAGTAATTTTATTTTGATATGTTACCAAGGAAACAATTGCCCGAAACAATTACAATAACAAAGCTAATACTCCCCCTAAAGGTAAGATAGGTATATTTTATCAATCCGCACGTCTTTGTTACTTCCTTTGTAGTCCATATAACCACAACTATATGATATGTTACTCCCCCTTAGTCTATACTTTTACTCATTCGTTAGATAAACGTTTAAGCACCATGTCCTTTCCCTTAGTGATACCAATCAATATAAATCCATACCAGTATCACTTATTTACTCCATATATTTCTCCCATTTTTTATCACAAAATGACAAAGAAACGAAAAAATAAAGGACAAACCGAAAGGATTTTACAAATCTCAAAATAGATTTGCAAACCTATAGAGTTAAGCACGAGGGTTCCACACACCATTTCTGATAACCAATATCAAAACTGAAACTACAAATTAATTTTATTTTGATATGTTACCAAGGAAACAATTGCCCGAAACAATTTTCCTTAATAGTTTAGCAAACCAAAAATCAACTAAGCACCTTAGTTCCTTTGCTAAACCGATTGTACAAATACAATCGCTTGTTCGATAAGACCAAAATAAAGATAACTCTTTTTTTCTCATCAGGTTTTAATTATCCATATAACTTAGACCTTTAAATTTTAAACAAGACAAGTACTAGGTTAGTTAACCAGCATTTCTTGTTAAGGCATTCGATTAGACTTGAATAACCGAAACCTCCACTTTGATAAGTTTAACTAAGATCATAATTAACTTAGTTTCTCTTATCCGGAATCGAATTGGACTAAACAATTCATCCCGTAAACCTTTTCTTTCCTTAAGCCATAAACAATTCATACAAACCAAATAAATCAACTTGCATAATTATTCACCTCAACCGGAAGCAATTGAAACAACATGGACATTAAAGCACCACAATTGCACTGAAAATTTGTAAGCCTAAACGATTGATACCAAACAATAAAGCAAGATAACAATAGTTTTTCTTAACCGGAAACAATTGAATCACACACACATCCATACATAAATAATGGAATAAAATATCAATTGTATCGAAATTTTGTTAAGAAAAAGCAATAAATTTACGAAATAAAATCAAGCTTTTCTTAAACAGGAAAACAATTAACTAACAAGATTGTTACCTCAAATTTCGCATCCATTTCTCCAATATGTTTGCATCTTCTTCCAGGGAGAATTGATATCCAAATATCATTATGTTGTCATCCTTATGCAAAACAAAAGAATAACAACAACCAACCTTTACCATAGAAAGCTTGAAAACCGGTTTTTAACTATTGCAAGCAAAACTTGAAAACCCCGAAACACATATGCTTTTATGCTAAACCAAAACCGATTCAACATATTATGACTTTTTCACATATTGTTTCTATCAGAACCCCTCATGATTCTTTGATAAATCCTACCAACATGGGTTGGAACTTAATCCTGCTAAATCAAAATGTCACCCAAACCATAAGGGTTCACAACATTATGAGATCGAATATCAAGGTTATAAAACTGAAATCAAACATCCTATAAACATACATAGCAATAACATAAAGCATTCAAGCACATGCTACGTAAATCAAAAAATATCACGAGAAAAATTATAAATCAAATAATTTTATTCATAATAAGATAGTTTTAGTCATAATAGACTTAACACAATCATTGAAAGAAATCAAAAATTGATGTTTATTTTTATGGATTAAGTATTACAACATATAACTTAATCTCTAGAAGAGATCCCATTATTTACCGAAGATTCCTCGGTGTTTTGATTCTTGAGTCTTCTCTTCTCTTTCAGATGATTGAGTCTTTGTTTCAGCAGATTCAATTTCATAATCGACTTCAAGAGATTTGACTCGAGCAGTTTTTCATTCACTACTGCAGTTTCCAAAAGATCACGAGCGACTTCAAAATCTCCCATTAACATAAGCATAATCTCAATAGAAATATGATTCTTTTTATGTTCGTTTGAGAAGTAGCACTTGAATTCAACTGGAAAGGTTTCAAGTTTTCGAAGTTGAGATTCAATGTCAATAGTATTTTCACCCATCATTGACCGTAGACAGAACATAGAAGGATATGTCCTGTAGATGGTTTATATAATAATTCAAACATGGTTTCCAAGAATGAGATACCTAATCACGATATTTTATTTGTGAAAATATACACTTTCGGAAACAACATAAGAGATTTTCTGAACATGACCTAGGAGTTCTGAAAATAATTTCGAACTTCTCTCATGGACTCTCCAAGGATCGTAAGTATTTTTCTAAAAATAGAAAAGATATTCCAAGTATATAAAAACACTTTTAGATATTCATGGTATAGAATTATGCTTTCTTCATATTCTCATGCTCCTTTTAAGAACTTCCCTTTTTATTTGAATTGAGCACCTCTAGGGAAATTCTGAAAACCAACATCATTTGTTGGAGTGATCTAGTGATAGCTTAGAACTTGTGGAACATGATCGATCATGATATTTTTGAATATCTATCCTTTTGGGATTCTTCCAAGAATAAACTTATTTCACTGTGTCACACTTGGAGTGATCTGATTTAACAGAAAGATCAGTTCGATGATCAAAATCATAAGTGTAACTTGAAGTTTTTTGAGTTGTGAGATAAGCAGAACTCTTATATCGACCCAGGAATTCCTGGGAATATGACAACATCATTTGATGATATTGTTTCCTGGATTCTATTTTAGACAGTTGATCAACAACAAAGCAGCATGATCTGAAATCATTTGTTTTTGTATACATGAGTTGATCTTTTTCTCTGTTTAAGAGATAATCATCGTTAGACGATGTTGATCGGATACTAGTCAAAGGATTATCCCTTAAAACACATCTATCTTAATTCTTGTAAGTGGTTAGACTATTATAATCACGATGTCGTATATTAGTTAAGAGAGTCTGGAGATTAGAATCACATATCCTTGTTTTAACTAATATACCCCTTTTGTCTTGAACAAAATTATTTTTTTTAGATTCAGCATCTTCATGAATCAATGATTCTCTTACGAGCTTATCCGCAGATGGATAATATACATTATCCTTTCTATTTTTCAGCAAGCTTTATGAAAAAATTAATCTCATTACTGTCTTCTGAATCTGACTTGTTTGTCACAAGTATTTGTTTTCGTATTAACTCATCGTGGTTAATATTTCCTGAGATGTGTTCTACCAGAGAACTAATAGTGTTGATTTGTTTATCAGGTTTTGAAAACAAACATCCTTTCTGAAGTATATCATCTTCTTGCTCTACGTTAACTGAATCCAACATAGACTCAATTTCGTATAGGTTGGATCGCACCAAATAAAAATTGTTAGATATTTTCGTGTTTGCCTGCTCTGATACCAATTGAAAAGACGAGGGTACCCAAATATACCTCAATCTAAACTTTTCCACTTATAAGTCCTTTATCCGAAAGTGATTGTCTATGGACTGAGTCGAGAAAATACAACAAATCGGTTCACACTTCGTGTGATCGTCTATGGATACGAGATCGAGACAATACAACATTAAAATATGTTTACTTGATAAATGGTTCGGACTTAACCAAACGCAATAGGATTTCTCATCAAGTAAATTGGAATTAACGTTTGTGTAATTTACTTTAAATTATAACAACAACAATTATAATTGCAGAAAATAAAAGTAAATGACAAAACAAGATTTTGTTAATGAGGAAACCGCAAATGCAGAAAAACCCCGGGACCTTGTCCAGAATTGAATAATCTCAGGATTAAGCCGTTATACAAAATCAAACCAACTTCGTATACTTGAGACCAAGCAACTAAACCTATAGTTCACCTAGTTCTGTCTGTATTCCCACGCCTCCGACCTGTAATAAGTCACGTACTTGGAACAATTCTTTTGGTTCGTATTCCAAACAGTAAAGGAACAACAAATCGGTTTGGTATCAACTCTTTTCTGTTTATCTCAATAAACTTCATCGGCAGGTTCTTAGATCTATCTTATTATCAACTACCGAAGTAATTGTTAAGATTTTGCAATCAATACTTTTAATCACAAAGAATTGTATTGATGCTGATCTACACAAATAATCAATCTAATCTACCACAAGGATAAACCGATTATAGTTGGATCCTCTTTTACTGAAACATGTATTGTGCACACCAAAGATTATGAATCCCAAATCAGAAATCTTCAAAGTATTCTTTATATTAAAATCTTCTTAGATCTTCAATAAACACCTGCACACAATCAACTTGTATCTCTTGTGATCAATCACGCACAGAACAAAGTCTGTTAACAATGGATTATCACAAGATGTCTTTAGATCTACAAACAGTCTAAAGATCCCCGTCAAAACTTCGATCTAGTTTGAGTGAATCTTATACCAGAAGAGAATATTCTCAAGCATAAACAAACTAGGTGCAATCAAATTTCAACCACCGTTAGTCAATCAAATCAATCGAAAACAAAAGATAAACCGAAATTATCTAGTTTACCACCAACGGTACTAATAGAGCTTCTCAATCCCAAAGTTGTGTTTAAATTGAGCGGTCGTAAGAGATTTCGCCTAATTAGGTTAATCTCCTCTCCGAATAGGCGGATTCACCAGTTGCAGCACAACTGAGATAGTTCTTGTTGTACACGGATTAGTTTGATCGAAATGCAAACTTTCATATTTATAGACCAAGGAAGTTTGGACACCAAGGAATTTCCAAAACCGAAAATATTCTCAAGATATGCAATATATTCCAGATTTGGTTTCCATAATTCCTGGAAATGTTGTGTCCAAATAATGACCGAAAATCTCTTGGAAAATCTCCAACTAGTAAATGCACATTATTAATTTTTATTTTCCTAAAATAAAATTAAAAACCTTAAATAAAAGATTCTCAATTTATTTTATTCAATCTGGGATTTTCTTTCCTTAGCTATTAACGAATAACTTTGAACAATTAAAGATAAGCGTTACTGCACATGTTCAAAGTATGTCGACATCCTTACTTTGTAAGTCCTCTTTCATACATACAATCTTGAAACTGATTTGCCACACTTCCAAACAAGTTTAAAATTGGTTCATCTGACTTTAAAGAACTACGTGATTGATCAAGAACACTCAATCAAAAATCATGGGTTTCAAGGTTCTACCAAAACATGTTTCGGTTCTACCTCCATGTGAGTACTATGTATAGTCACACTAGCTTTCCAAAATTCGGTTCCCCACATATATATGGTATCTAACTTGTACTTGCTGCACATGTCCATAGGATTAGTTCCCCTTTTCCTAAAAACATGTCGCACATGTCCATAGGATCGGTTCCCCTTTATGCTAAAAACTTGTTGCACCTCATATAAGGATCGATTCCCCTTTGTGATAGGTTGCACCTCTTACTAGGATTGGTTCCCCTTTACCCAGAGTCAGTCATACCAATAACACAAAATCGATCATACTCAGGTGATTACTTAAGATCGGTTTCACTAATAAAAGTCATACCAATACAAAAGCCAGGCCTTTGTGAATAGTTTTACCAAGAACATAAAAAAGTCATAAGTGGCTATACTAATCCCACATATTGGTAGTTCAAAATATATGCAATAAGTAACAATGCCAATAACTCCTGGCGATTTCTCTTCTGATTCACAAAACAAGTTCATGAATTTACTTCCTTAAAACAAATGTAAAACATTGTTTCCTAGGATGAAATGTTCACCTTATACCCATACATAATCACAATAGGATTCAAATGATTATGTCGATGTCTTATCTACAAAGTTTAAAGGTTAAGCAATAAACCTCGTATTGTATTCCTTAATACTATGTCTAACTAGAGTATAATCATTCATGCTTCGCAGTTTTGTTTTCAATATGCACGACTTGAAAGATACGTTTAGGGAATGAAACAGTTCAAGTCAAATATCACTAACCTCAAGTGGAAGGATGATGTTGTCATTGTAGCTCCTTACTTCTTTACTTCTTCAAGTCTTCGCAATACTTGTAAGGTCTCATATCCTAATACTTTCAAGCTAACCTATACAAAGTTGACTCTAGTACATAATCAAGCGACTCTTAAATGAGTTTTGGATCACTAAAATATGACAACCAAACTTGACATACCAACGCTTGGTGGGTTCAACCGAGCTATGCTCTAACAGTACTCCCTTAGATAGTCTTCAAATCAGGGTTTGCAATCAATGTTACCTTGGTAACATAGCATTCAATATTCATCGTTAGATGAAAACCTGATTAGACTCAAGCTAATATCATTCAATTGTTAGATCGAACTTATCTTGTTACACAAAAATGAAAAGTGACTTCATTTAGATATGGGTAACCGTACCTAAACGTGTACACCTTGTTATCTCAAGAATAGTTAACAGAAGTTATCCATATGAACACTTTCATATCAACCTTGTTCATTTTAACACAACTAGTTCAAATGACTCAAATGAAACTAGTTCTAGAGCTGTTCAATTGTTTATATTCTCATAGAAGTATACAAACACAATTGAAGCAAAATCGATTTTGATTCACTCGAATCAATTCATGAACATTATATCCATGGTTTGCAAAAGATTGCATTCCTTATTATATAAATATATTTGTTCATGAACAAACCGATTTTAGAACATAACCTACTCAAGTATGCAAACAGGTACGCATACCTAAGTGGCCGGACTTGGTTTGAGTTCGCCAGTATGCGAATGGGTACGCATACCTTCCAAAGTCAGTTGAATTTCCGGACATGAACATACGCCAGTTTTCATATGGGTATTATACTAAGTTCCCGGAATTTCATTAAACCAACCAGTACGCATAAGGGTATGCATACCATGTTTCCCGGACTTGGAATAACTTGCAACAGTTAGCATATAAGTACGCATATTGTGTTATATCCAATCATGGTTAATTGTTCTAAACTCCCATTTGAATCATTGAAACATTCTTAGAAAACGACAATAGTTGTCTCACACAAACTATTAGCTTCAAAGCAATTTTCAAGTGATTGAACGATCAATACGAAGCATTCCAAGTCTACATCAAATGAGTGTCTCACACAAATCATGTAAGATATTACCAGGCGATTTTCACATGATCATCTTTTGACTTTTATCAAGAATATAAGATGAACTTAGTTAAAGCGAAAGCTTACCAACACATATTTCGAGAAATATGTAAGCGAGTTAAGCGCAGCTTGAAATATCAAATGTGTATAATCGAAGTCTATATAGCTATACGACTTTTGTCTCAAATTGGAGATAAATTAGATAGATTTTTGAGTGATAGATGAGTTCAAGTCTCCACATACCTTTTGTTGATGAAGTTCCACAAGCTCCCCTTAGTAGTTCTTCGTCGTCAATCGATGAACATCGTGAAGTCTAATGCTCAACTACACTTTCTATCACAATCCGAGACTTAGCTATAAGTAGACTAGAAATCAAGACTTATAATTTTGTCAACTAAACTTGCCAAACAAGCTTGAGATAACAACGTTTGTGAGTTCGACCGAGCAGCGCTCTAACACCCGGGACCTAGTCCAGTTTTGAACACCACATTGTATTAAGCCGCTACAAACACTAGCCTACTACAAGTTTACTTCGGACTGGAATGTAGTTGAGCCCTAACCAAGTCTCTCACTGGTAAGGTACAGTCGCGTTTCTTATGCCTCTAGAATAACGCAGGATTCTGCGTACTTGATTCCCTTAGCTGATCTCACCCACAACTAAGAGTTGTTACGACCCAAAATCGAAGACTTATAAATAAATCTGTCTCTGTCTCTCACAGATAAGTTTATTCTGATAGATAAATCTGTCTCCCACAGAAGTACCTATAAAGTTTTCATTCCATCTTTTGATAAATCAAGGTGAACTGGAACCAATTGATAATCCGATCTTATACTCCCGAAGATCATCCTAGAAATATCAATCACCTCACAATAACTTAACTATACGGTAGTAGAACAAGTTATTGTGGAATCACAAAGAATGAGACGAAGAGCTTTATGATTACTTTTTATACTCCCTCCGTTCCATTTTACTTGATGTTCTAGAGTTTTTCACGCAGATTAAGAAACAACATAGAGAATAAAATTTTTCCAAATCTACCCATATTATTAGTTTACTAAAAATTTAAAGCACATAACTTTAGTTTTTAGATATAATGTAAATCACGAATCCCCTTGTAATTTACTTGGGATAATCAAATATTCCTCCATGGAGTAGACTTAAAAATTATTTATCTACTAATTACGATGAGAATTAATGGTATGTTGTGATTCCAAAGCAAGGACAAATTAGTGAACATTTGGGAAAAATACTAAAACTCTCATCTATTTTGGAACATAAAAAAAACCTAATACATCAAGTAAAGTGGAACGGAGGGAGTATCTTACCTATCAGACATAAATATCGAGAAAATCTTAGAGAAGATGGTACTCAATATGATAGAACAAGTAAGATCAGAATACGCAACTACTGAGAAAATAGTGGGATCTGGATTCACGAATCCCAAATGAAGTCTTCAAGTCGTCAACCTAATATGGTTTTGGAAATACCTAGGTTAAAGGAGAATTGACTCTACTCGCAACTAGGACACAGGAAAGTGCCAAGATTAGGCTTTCCAGTTGCTAGAGTTCTCCCTTATATAGTCTTTCAAATCAGGGTTTGCTTTCAATCGAAGCTAAAATAGCTTAGTAACAAAGCATTCAATATTCATCATTAGATGAAATCCTGATTTAAGATTCAAGCTAAGTTTTCTTAAAACCGAAGCAATATCTCTCCACCATTAGATGGTCTTACCTTGTTACACACAAATGAAATATACCTTCATTTTGATATGGGTAACCGTACCTAAACGTGTATATTGAGTTGGCTCAATAACAGTTAGCCGAACTTAGCTATCCATATGAACACTTTTGTCTTACTTTTGTCTTAACCACATTCATCTAACACTTCTAGATCAACTATGATGATCAATTAATCATGAAAGATAATCAACTGAATTTAATTGTGTTCACATAGAGTTGTTCAATATTTCACTATCTCATAGAAATATATATGAACCAATTGAAACAAAATCTCATTGATTCGTAATTGTACAAAGTACTTATATCGGAATCAATTCATGAACATTAAGCCACAGTTTACAAAGATTGCATTTCTTAATTTATAAATGTATTTGTTTATGATTATGAAAAACATACATAACCGATTTTTGAACTTCAACCACTAAGTTTGCAAATCGGTACGCAAACTGTAGCTTCTAGACTTTGGTCTTGTCCAGCCGTTTGCAAACGACTTTGCAAAGAGTCATCTCGGATCTAACTCAAGTAGAACCATTTGCATACTAGTATGCAAATAAGGTTCCCGGACTTTAACAGTTAAAACCGTTCGCATACTACGTATGCAAACAAGGTTCTCGGACCTGAATCATACTAAAAAAGTTTGTATACTAGGTACGCATACTGTAATGTATCCAGACAAAGGTTTTTGTTTTAAACTCTCATTTCAATCATTGAAACATCCTTAGAAGACGACAATAGCCGTCTCACACAAACTATTAGCTTAAAAGTAATTTTCATGTGGTCGAATTATCAATATGAAACTTTCCAAGTCGACATCAAATGATTGTCTCACAAAAATCATGTAAGATGTTTCAAGGCAATTTCCACATGATCATCTTTTGACATATTATTTAGTTTCCACAAATAAATTGTTTCCAACTAAACTCGTCAAGAATAATGATGAACGTAGCTAAAGAAAAAAGCTTCCAACACATATTTCGAGAAATAGATAAGCGAGATAAACTCGGCTCGAAATATCAAATGTGTATAATATAAAAGTCTATATAGGTATACGATTTAGTCTCATTAGGAGATAAAATAGAATATACTTCTGAGTGATAGATAAGTTTTAGTCTACACATACCTTTTTTTGATGAAGTTCCTCCAAGCTCTCCTCAGTAGATCTTCGTATTCAATCGATGAACCCCGTGAATTCTGAAGCTCAACTACACATTTTATTAATCCGAGACATAGCTATAAGTATACTAGAAATAAAAACTTATAGTTTTGATCAACTAAACTTGACAAACAAGCTTGAGATAGCAACGCTTTCGAGTTAGTTCTAGTACAAACTATAGGATTAATAGGATATGGCAGGCCAGGTAGAATCAGAGGGAGGGTTTCTTATTCCCAGAAAATTTTTTGTTCAAGGCTGAAGACCATTTGTGTTATGTTTCTTGGGTTTAGTTGTTTTTGGTGATAATTTTTTCATTTCTAGCTATCCATAAGGATCAACATAAGAAACATAAGGAAGTGTCGGTAGATGGGTAGCTCTAGTTCGAAGGATTTGTAGGATGGTTGTTTGCAGTGTCAGAGTTATGGGAGGAGACTGGGCTGAGTGACATTGGATAACTAGCTGAGAGAAGAGGATGTGCCAAGAGGTTACAGTAACTTGACAGTGCATGAGAATATGGACAGCGGTTTCTGGATTATTATTGCACTTTAGGCATTATTGGAGATGGTGAGGCTGATATGGTTTAAAATGTTGTGGGTTGGTAGGCCCTTGTTAATTTCTTTCCAAAAGAAAAGTTTTAATTTTAGAGGACGGTAGTGTCTAAAGAAATTTGATGGTTGCGAGGGAATTTGTGAATTTGTTATGTTGGTTAGGAAATGGTACCCTAAAGCGGTGATGTAACTCCCAGTTTTGAAAAATGGCCAGATAATCATATATATGAAGTTGTCTTGGGGTAGGTGCATATTTACAATATGTTGGGATGTAGTGGGGGGGGCAAGGTTTAGTCGGTCGTGTTTCCATTTATGGGTTAATGGATCTATCATGTCTGTTACAGCTTGAATGAGGTAACATTTTGTTGGGTTAATGTTGTTTGGGAGTTGTGGAATCCAGTTCACTTGGATTGAGGTTTCCAATTCGTTACCAATACGATGAAAAATTAATTGCTTTATTGTAGGTATGAGTGAAACGAGTTGTCTCTATCAGATGTCTGAAATATCTGGAAATTTTTTTTTGGATATTTCTCATCGTAAAGGGTAACAAAATTGTGTCAGGTTTCTCATTGATGGTCCATATTCTCTTCATCAGAAGAACTTGGTTATGTTATGCACTACTTTGAATGCCCAACCCACTCTCTGTTTTGGGTTTGATTAGTTTATTCCATCCCAAGGGATATAACTTTCTGACAAAGAGTCGTATCCTTAGAAAAAATTCTCGGAAGTACAATATATTTGATTATGCACGTGAGGATGGAGAAGTTGTATTTGCATTCGATGATTAACAGTATGGGGCAAGGGAAGATCTTAAAAGTGTTAATCTTCCTTCCAGTATTAAACATTTCATCATCCAGCCCTTGGCCTTGGGAGCTACATGTTGAAGCAGAAGTGTGAATATGTGTTGCGACGATCTTCCTTGCATGAATTTAACCCTAAAGTAAATCGGAGGGGTTGATGTGGTTGGTATTTATAAATCCTTGTGAAGCACATCAAGTTCATACTGGTCGATACATTGATGGTGGATAATTGTTGATTTGAAAGTGTTAATTTTCTGGTCTACCAAAGAGCTGTAGGATTGAAATGGATGTTTGAGTTTGATGGTACTTTCTGTGGACGCTTTATATGTGATCAAAAGGTTATCCGCATACATAAGATGCAGGATCGGTAGGGCTTATGTGAGATGTGGACTCTATCCACATAATTTTGTGACTCAAGGTTTCCCAGGTTTGTCGAAAGAATTTATGCACAAAGAATGAACACGTGGGAAGAAAGTGGGTCCCCTTGTCTTATTTATATGGTTTGAATGATGTAAGAGTGAGGTATGCCATTAGTGTTGATTGAGTAGGTGACTAATGTTATTCAAAGCATAATGTAGTCAATAAAAATAGTCGGGAACCTATCTTGGTAAAGGTTTTCTTGATGAAACCCCAATCCAAACTATTGTAGCCTTTTTGGATGTCAATCTTAAGTGTTATTTTGGGATCTTTGGTGAGGTTTGACGATTTGATGCAGTGAAATAGTTCTTCACCTATTACTATACTATCATGGACAGATCTTTGTGGTACAAAAGCACTTTGATACGGGATTATAAGAAATGGGAGGATGAGGCGTATTGAGATAATTTTATATGTGACATTGCAAAGGCTTATCGGTATGAATTGTTAAGGTTTGGATAGATGCTCCACTTTCGGAATTAAGATAATATTTGTGTGGGTCATGAGAGGGTAGATATCAAGGAAGTTGAAAAATTTATGCACCATATCAACTATCTGTGTATGGGTAGTTTCCCAAAAGAATGTTGACAAGATAAATTACCATCACATACTCAAATCTATTAACCAAAGAACCTCAGTTTCAATCCCGATCCAAATTAAAAATCCTTGATCAATATGTATATAGAGTTTTTCTATTGTCTCTTCCAAAATCAATATGTCTAAACTGATAAGTCCGTGAACCTTATTGTATCGAAGAGTTCATGGACGATCTCACAAATCAATAACCAAGTTCAATCTAGTCATATTCAAATCAAAATAATCCAAGTTCCGACAAGTATGAAACTAGTAATCTATCTTTCAAGATATGAATTTAACAAGAACAAGTCTCGTTATTGATCATAATTAATAAGGACTTCAACTACTTAGATTGATTATGTACTACTTGTGTTATTCCTATTATAAATATAAAACAATATAATGTGGAAAAGTAAAAACACAAGATAACAAAAGTTTTGTTAACGAGGAAAACTGCACCTGCAGAAAAACCTCGGGACCTCGTCCAGCATTGAACATCGAATTGTATTAAGCACCTACAGAAACTAGCCTGCTATCAGACTTCAGACTGGGATGTAGTTGAGACCGATTAATCCTCCAAGCAATTCAGTTGTAGTCGTGCTCCATACGTATCTTGAACCTCGCAAGGCTCCACGCAATTGATTTCCTTAGCTGACGTCCTTTATAGATTAAGAGTTGCTTCAACCAAAGTGAAGAATTTTGATACCAATCTGCCTCTAACAAATAATCCTATTTTATTTCCCTTTAGATCGAAGACATCAAAGCTTAGAAATCTATTTACAATAGACAAAGCTATAAAACCTCACAAATCCAGAACACTTAGACTTAGTTAGCTGTGAAGCCTGGATTACTAAGCACCTCTCAAGAACAATTAAAATAAATCAAGAAAGAAGAGTTAAAATATCTATCTCGAGGAATCACAAAGTCTAAGACGAATATAATTTTGCGATTTCTATCTATCTTGTTCCTGATTAAAGATTGATGAAAACCTCAACGATCAATAAGAACAAGATTAGGATACATGAACTATCAGTTAAAAGATAGTCGGACCTGGATTCACGAATCCCTAAGTGAAGCCTTCAATTCATAAACCTAATTATGTTTCTCAGAGGAAACCTAGGTTGTAGAGGACGACTCTAGAAATACATAGAAGTATCCGGGATTCAGAATTCCAGTTGCAAGAGAATCTTTATTTATAGATTTTCAAGGTTCTAGGTAGCTTTGAATTCTAGCTAAGATAACTTGAGATTCGAGCAAATACTTTCTCAGTTTAGATGAAATTCTTGTTAAGAATGCATGTAAGTATGTGATAAGTTCTCCTTGAAATTACACATAAGAATATACACTTTGGTACATAGTACTGGAACCATATACAATGACAGTTCATAGAAAATAGGTATTATGAACTTACAAGCATAAATTGTGTTCATTAACACTCAAGACTTTAACCTTTATTCACAAACACAATATGATTTGGTGAATAAAGTTGTGTTAGAAGTGTTTATAAGAGTTCTAGTAGTACCAAACTTATTTATAAAATATTTTATGAGTATTTTCTTAGTTCGATACTGGGTAGGTATGAGGGGGGTACTCATACCTATAGACCAGTCCGTGAACTCAGATTGTTGGGGTACGCATACTGGGTATTATACCCTTATCCATTTACAAACTCAGGACCTTGGGGTACACGTACTGGGTATGCGTACCTCCCTCTCATTCACCAACTCACAATCTTAGGATACGCGTACCAATCCAAGCACATGACCTGACTTCCAAATTCATACCACACGACCACAACACCAATCTCTATTTTCTGTTCGACTAAGTTTCTTCTCCCACTAATTTTTAAATCTCGTAACCATTGGTTGCAAAGGATCAACCAAAGCACTAAGCTTTTTCTCAACTCACTGACTATCATCCACCAGTATCAACAACTCATAGACTAGCGTACAATACACTACCAAAACCCATGAAAATCCCCTTGATAAATAACCAATCCCACCAGTTTTTCTTCGCCTTAGAACCAAAGATTGACCATTGTACATAACTGGAGAACTAGAAAACCAAAGATGAATTCCATGTTTTTTTTTTGCTCCAACTTCATACTCCAGCTGCCAAGATATGGTAAAACTATATTACTGGCATCACTTAATTCAACCATCCCAATAATCAACACCATTTTTAGGCAAAACCTATCATTTGTACTTGAGAATAACTAGCACTTGTTAGAGCATTGCTCGGTTGAACCCACCAAAGGTTGGTATGTCAAGGTTGGTTGTCATATTTTAGTATCAAAACTCATAAGTCGCTTAGTTATATTAATAGAGTCAACTTCGTTAGATTAGACTAGAAAGTCTAGAAATGTTGAGACATACGAGTATTACTCTGAAAACCTGAAGACAACAACGATGACATCATCCTTCCACTTGAGGTTACTAATACATGACGTGACTTGTTTCCATTTCTATATTATAAGCTTTCAAGTTGTTTCTGATTAAAAACATAACATGTGAAGTTATATGTATGAAACTCTAGTATAAGAGACTTGATCATCATATTGTGATCAAAGTTTCAAGGAACAATATATCAATAGTGATTAGTACTTTATATTGGTATATTGAATTACAAATCATAATGCTTATCTTTTGAACTTCGTAATTGCGACATCGACATAATCTTTGTAACTTGTTACTAGATTGTGTAGTGAACATAAATATGATTTCATACCTAGAAAACTATGTTTCATTACATGAGTTTAAGAAATTAGAAGTACGAACTTGTTTCGTAGTTGATAGGAAATCAAGAGGATTGAAGGTCCGGTTTTCATTGAAGATCTTAAGGTTGGACCAATCCTAACCTATATATGGAATCAAGGTAGAACCGATCCTAGATTATGTTGCGAGTCAAGGTAGAACCGATCCTAACTTTTTTTAGGAGTCATGGTAGAACCCGTCCCAATAGGAAAAATCGAATTCTTCAAATCACGTAAACTTTAGTGTTTGTGTGATTTGGAAATTGGGTTTGCAAAATAAGAAAGTTCAAGATGTCGACATAATGAGTAATTTGAACATGTGCTGAAATCTTGTTTATTAACTGTTCAAAGATATTCCTTGATAATCTAGGTAAGATCCCAAACCGAAATAATAGAGAATCTTTTTAAGATTTTTGAAATGAATATGTTTTGTTTTACCAGCAATCAAAACATATCTCTGGAAAGATATATTAGTTAAGTGCTAGCTAATATTGAGTTGTCCATAGGGCTGTTCATGGTCGGTTTTGGTTCGGTTTCTAGCCAAACCAAAACCGAAACCAATATTATTGGTTTCTAAAAATCTAAACCAAACCAATCCATTAACCATTGGTTCGGTTTCCAAATGGTTCCAGTTGGTTTCGGTTTGTCCCAGTGGTTTTTGGTTAACCAATAATTATGTCAAACCAAAAAAAAATACACAAATTTACAGATAAAAAAATCGTAGTTGCCGATAGTATTGGTTTACACAAATATACAGACAAAAAAAAATCAAGAATAGTTAAAGCTTACTCTAATTCTAGAGATCAAATGAAGATATATAATATATCTTAATTTAGATATTGACAAATAAAAAAGAAGGAAGACGGGAAGAAAAAAGTCGAGTAGCAGCAGCTGTAGTTGGGGGTGGAGAAGGGAGGCGGCTGAGAGAAGGAGAAAGAGAAAGAGGGAGAGTATCATAATGAAATATTAGATTTAGGGTTTCTATTTATCCTCTAAATTAATGGGTAGAATCTAATACTTTTAAATCGACGGTAGAAATTAAGTTTAAAAATTAATCGGTTCCCCAATGGTTTTTGGTTCGGTTTTCAGGTCAAACCAAAACCAAACCAATAATATCGGTTTTTCAACATTTTTTACCAAACCAATCCAAATCTAAATGGTTTGGTTCGGTTTCTTGCTTATTGGTCTGGTTCGGTCGGTTTCCAACGGTTAATCGACACCATGTTCAGCCCTAGTTGTCCATGAAGATTTCGGTTATACAGTTGGATATTGGTTGGAATTAGACAAAACCGAATTTAGGTGCTTTATTGCATATCTTAAGAATATTTTCGGTTATGGAAGTTCTTTAGTGTCCAAACTACCTTGGTCTATAAGTAATGCAGTTTGTTCTTCTTACAAACTTATCCTGAGGCAGGCACTTCATTTCGTAGTTATTGTTGTAGCCGACTAATATCGTAATACTATATTAGAGAGGAGAGTAACCTAATTAGGCGAAATCTCTTACGTACGCTAGTTTAAAGACTTCTTTAGGATCAAGACGCGTCTAGTGGTTACCATTGGTGGGAAACTAGAATTGCATTGTTATTTAGTTTTCAATTATTTATTTGATTGACTAACGGTTTGTTAACTTTTGATTTTACCTAATTTATTCTTGAAAGCATTTTCTTATGACGTAAGGTCACTCAAACTAGATGAAGAGATTAGCGGTAGTTCATATCTGTCTTTAAATATGACGTTGACTGGTGATCATCCATTGTTACTCCCTCAGTTTTTTATTAAATGTCCTAATTGAATAATTCAAAATAGTAAGTGGACTGGTAGAAATATCATGACTAACCTTTTGAATGCTAAATTATTACAACAACTAAAACCAACATCTGTAGTATATAAAAAAATATTCGACAATTTTATTATTTAGGGAAATGTTTAAAAGAAAATAAAAACAAATATATTTGTTATATTACATATTTTGTATTTAGTCGGATTTTAAGATCTTATGAAGATTAATAGGAAAGATATAAAAATTTTTCTTTATATATGGAGATACTATTTGTTAGAGCATAGCTCGGGTGAACCCACCAAGCGCTGATATGTCAAGTTTGGTTGTCATATTTTAGTGTGTAAAAACTCATCTAAGAGTCGCTTGTCTATGTATTAGAAACAACTTCGTTTAGGTTAGACTAGAAAGTCTAGGAATGTTGAGACATACAAGTATTACTCGACGACCTGAAGAACGTGAATAAGTAACGAGCTACAACGACGACATCATCCTTCCTCTTGAGGTTAGTAATATTGACTTGAACTGTTTCATTCCTAACAAAGTATAACGCTTATCTTTTGAACTTCGTAGATATGTGAAAAAGCGGGGGTCTAACAACCACACCAAATATTTCGCTTAGCAATCTGTATGGAAAAACTCCAATATACTTTCGAGAGAATCAACTACATAGTTAGACTCAATCTCAAGAAAAGTATATCCAAAAGTTGTATCTCAATTCAATCCGCAATCAAACAAATAGGAATTTGCGATCCCGATTGAATATAAGAGAAATAACTTGAACGGTATCAAACACCAATGTTCAAGGATCAATCAATTTCAATCAACAACCAAAGGTTGGATTTACCAATTGATCGATTCAACGCACAACCTGTGATATTTCAATTATATAACAAAATATAATGGAAAATAAATAATACAAACACCAGAAGTTTTATTAATTAACGAGGAAACCGCAAATGCAGAAAAACCCGGGACCTAGTCCATATTTGAATACCGTACTGTAATAAGCCGCTACAGACACTAGTCTACTACAAGTTAACTTCGGACTGGAATGTAGTTGATCCCTAATCAATCTCACACTAATCAAGGTACAGTTGCGCTTCTTACGTCTCTGAATCCCAACAGGACTCTACGCACTTGATTCCCTTAGCTGATCTCACCCACAACTAAGAGTTGCTACGAGAAAAAGTCGAAGACTTGATAAACAAATCTGTATCACACAGAAAAGTCTATTGAATAGATAAATTTGTCTCCCACATATAAACTTATGAGTTTTGTTCTGTCTTTTGATAAATCAAGGTGAATATGAACCAATTGATAAGCCGGACTTATATTCCCGAAGAATAGACTAGTATTATCAATCACCTCACAATAATCTTAATGTATTAACGAAACAAGATATTGTGGAATCACAAACGATAAGACGAAGATGTTTGTGACTACTTTTCAATCTTGCGTATCGGAGAATAAATCTCGAGCAAATCTTAAAGAAGAAAGTACTAAATCACGATAGAAAACAACAAGATCAGAACATGCAATTACAGAGAAAATAGTTGGGTCTGGCTTCACAATCCCAATGAAGTCTTTAAGTCGTTAACCTACAGGGTTTCGTGAAAAACCTAAGGTTAAAGGAGAATCGACTCTAGTCGTAACTAGTATCACACAGGAGGTATGGGATTAGGTTTCCCAGTTGTTAGAGTTCTCCTTTATATAGTCTTCAAATCAGGGTTTGCAATCAATATTACCTTGGTAACAAAGTATTCAATATTCACCGTCAGATGAAAACCTGATTAGATTCAAGATAATATATTTCAACTGTTAGATCGAACTTAGGTTGTTATACACAAACGAAATGTACCTCATTTAGATAAAGGTAACCATACCTAAATGTTTGCACTTAGCTGGTTCAACAATAGTTAACCAAAGGTTATCCATATGATCACTTTCATATCAACCTGATTCATCTTTATCATAACTAGTTCAATTGACTCAAATGAAACTAGTTAGAGAGTTGTTAAATTGTTTATATTCTCATAGAAGTATATAAGACACAATTGAAGCAAAATCGATTTTGATTCACTCGAATCATTTCATGAACATTATAGCCACGGTTTGAAAAAGATTTCATTCTTATTATATAAATATATTAGTTCATGAACAAACCGATTTTAGAACATAACCTACTTAAGTATGCAAACGGGTACGCATACCTAAGTAGCCGAACTGAGTTTGGTTTCGCCAGTATGCGAACAGGTACGCATACTTGGTACACTTTTAAACTCCAGCAGATATTCACTAAACATGAAATTCTGCCAGTATGCGTACGGGTACGCATACCAAGGTTCACGGATTTTAGACTTTACACAAACGTGAATACACACACTATGTTTATATCCAATCATGGTTATATGTTCTAAATCCTCATTTCAATCATTGAAAAATTCTTGGAAGACGACAATAACTATCTTACACAAACTATTAGCTTCAAAGCAATTTTCAAGTGATCGAATGATCAATACGAAACATTCTGATTCTACATAAAATGATTGTCTCACACAAATCATGTAAGATGTTACAGGGTGATTTTTACATGATCATATTTTGACTTTCGTCAAGAATAAAATATGAACATGGTTAAAGCGAAAGCTTACCAACACATATTTAGAGAAATAGATAAGCGAGATAAACTCGGCTCGAAATACCAAATGTGTATAATTGAAGTCTATATAGCAATACGACCTTTTGTCTCAAATAGGATATAGAGTAGTGTCGATGGCAGATTTTTGGCAAGGGCTAAAATTGTAACCTTGCGTATTCCTGATCCAGTAGTCAGATAAATATTGAGACTTATGTCTCTCATCAAAGTATGAAAACTCATGCCACAAGAACCTCTGACTGAGTATACTGTCTCTCAGAGGAGACATGAATATGTAGTCTCTCAATTGAGGCAACGACAGATTTCATGAATACTGAACAATTTCAGTAAACACTTTTATATAGAATCGAACGATTGGACGGCTCCTAGACAGCTTGCCTGCTAGTATAGAGCAATAACGTCTTCAGGATGTAACAATATTTTCCCTGACTATATAAAAGATAGGTGTGTAGAATCTTAATGATTGGACGGCTCCTAGACATCTTGTCTTCTAGTATAGAGCAATAACGTCTTCAGGATGTAACAACGTTTCCCCTGACTATACCTAATAAATATGACGCTTCAACTAGATCATATCGCTCAATTCTCGAATAATTAATGCTCCTAGAAAACGTGCTAGTATAGTGCCATCAATTAATTATTTCCAGTTATTAGATTCATTAACTGAATCTCTAGAAAATATTCTACGTTCTTCATAATATTTCATTACTTCAATTCATAGCTTTTTCCAGCAGAATTACATGGGTTAGTAATAAATATTCAACGTACGAGCATCTGAGTCACTATCGAATAAGCCCCGATAAAATGGTGCAAGTGTACTCAGCAATAATGCACTAACGAAAACCTGAATGCACGAGCGAGCATTCAAAAATACGAAGGAACGATGAACCTATGCAAAATAGGAAAGAAAATAATAATTGAGGCGCCTAAAGGGACCAGGCCCACCGTCCGGCCGAACATGCCGTCGTGGACTGACCCACGCCTCTTCCCATATTTTATCTTATTTTATTATTTTCCTTGATCTCATGAAAATTCCTTCGTTT
The DNA here is from genome assembly GCF_003573695.1 of Papaver somniferum. Classification (NCBI taxonomy): domain Eukaryota; kingdom Viridiplantae; phylum Streptophyta; class Magnoliopsida; order Ranunculales; family Papaveraceae; genus Papaver; species Papaver somniferum. Next base: position 25,629,835 of record NC_039365.1, read on the forward strand.
GAACAAACTTTTTCGTTTTAAGGAAACTCCTCAGTTTCATGGTGTTTCCTTCATATCAAGGAAATAATATAAAATTAGGAAAGGTGTCACGGGATCGGGTCTACTAGCCGGCCGGCCATGCCCTAGTTATGACCGGTCCCACACCTTATAATTCCTTATTATTTTATTATTACTATTTCCTTCGTCTCGTATTTCCTTCACACCAAGGAAATAATATAAAATTAGGAAAGGTGTCACCCGGGCCACTAACCGGCGACCATTCCCTAGCCATGGACGGTCCCGCACGATCCCTTTTATTATTATTATTATTATTATTATTGTTTCCTTTGTCTCATGGAAACTCCTTCGTTTTAAGGAAACTCCTTCGTTTCAACAAACTCCTTAATTTCATGATATTTCTTTCACATCATGAAAATAATATAAAATTAGGAAAGGTGTCATGGGACCGGGCTCATTAACCGGCCGGCCATGCCTTAGCCATGGCTTGTCCCACACCTTGTAATTTCTTATTTTATTATTATTATTATTTTCTTCATCTTATGAAGTTCCTCAGTTTGAGGAAAACCCCGATTTCTTCATATTTTCTCAAATGTTGCTCAAACGTGCATCAGAAAATATCAAAGTTGTCAGGACTCAGGAACGGACACTATGGTGACATGAGCATATTACCTTGACCGACCAAGGTTGGCCCTTTGGCTTGCAAGAGGCCGTCCTCACATATTTTCATCGTTTGACCTAATTTTTTCACATTGGGTTTAAACTATTCCAAACAACTTGGAATTTCATAAAACGATCGTCAGTCGGTCCCATGACCAACCATGGCCGGTTCCATGACTCCTTGGTCAGTCCCTCATTTCTTCGTAATTAGGTTTTATTAACTAACAGACGAACACTATTTTTAATAAATGATTAAACCAGCATTTAATCATCCTTTCACCAACTTCTATTCAAGAGACTTTGGTATTTGCGCACTCGAGCATCTGAGCGCTACATGGTCATCCCATCATCCCATGTAGCCAGTCCTCCTTCACTCCGTTGATTTTCAATAAATCATCAATTGATCAAAATTAAGGTTTCGAATCCAAGGCTCATGATTTCGAGCAGGTTCAAACACTAATAATTTTGCGTTGACCAAGTGATCAACATTTTAATTGATTATACTCGGTCCAGATGCCAGTATTTTAAATTAATATTTTATTTGGTCTCGCTACAAATAATTCATCAAACAAGCAATATTTGCTCAGATAAGCAATATTTGCTCAGACTAGAAATATAGGTTCAACTATCAATATTCAACAATTCATCGAATGAGAAATATTTGCTCACCTTGACTATCAACATTCATTCGACAATTATACCTCTGTCTCAACAGACATGTTGAATTCATGAGTCCTAGAATATTCGTAAATCATGTTCGACTCAACAATACAAAGACTCATTGTCTCATCAAGTCAACAACTGACTAACTTGTTAGAGCACTGCTCGGTCAACCTCGCATGCGTTTCTATCTCAAGCATGTTTGTCAATGTTAGTGATCAAAACTATAAGTCTTGATTTCTAGTCTATTATAGCTAAGTCTCGGACTAGGATAGAAATTATATTTGAGCGCAAGGACTTCATGGAGATTCATCATACAAGAAGAAGAACTACTCAAGGAACTGGTGGAACTTCTCGACAAAAAGGTATGTGAAGACTTGAACTTATCTATCACTCAAAAGTCTATCTACTCTATCTCCTACTCTTTGAGACAAGAAGTCGTACGCTATATATATATATACTTGGATTATACATATTTGGTATTTCGAGCCGAGTATACCTCGCCTATCTATATCTCAAAATATGTGTTGGTAAGCTTTTCTCTTCGATCAAGTTTATCTTTACCTTGTGAGAAAGTCATGATATGTTTCAATCACTTTGAAAATTGCTTCGGCGAGAAATGGTGTAACAACTATATAACGTCCTCTAAGAATGTTTCAATGATTGAAATGAGAGTTTAGATTACATAACCAATGATGGACATAAGCATTGTTGTGGAAACACATTTATGTATAAGTCATATTCCTTGAACCAAAGTTTGCGAACTTTGTTGATCAAGAGAAACCGGAAGAATGGCTTGTTGCCGAGTCCGCGAACTCAGTCCGTGAACTGCCGAACTTCTCATCCCGAGAAATTCTGCTGGAGTTGACAAAATAGTTGCGTGAGTACCAGTCCGCGAACCGGCAGAAGGTCTTTTGCCGAGATTTTCTGCTGGAGTTCGTAAACTCTGCCCGGTTGCTTAAGTCCGCGAACCTAGTCTGCGAACTTAAGAAGGTTATATATCTGAAGATGATTTCTTAACTTAAACTTAAAAATACTAAGGAATGAAGTTTGCGAACCGTGGCTATAAAATTTTATGAAACGATTCAAGTGAATCAAATCATCTTTGCTTCAATTGTGTCTTGTGTAGTACATAAGATTTCCTTGCAATTGAACAGCTCCCTAACTAGTTCATTTGAAGTAAATTGAACTAGTTATGGTAAAGAAAAACATGGTTGATATGAAATGCTCATATGGCTAACCATTTGGTTAACTATTGTTGAACCAACAAGTGCATACGCTTGGGTACGGTTAACAAACCTAGAAGCGTGCATTGTCAAGTGTGTGTAACAAGCTAAGTTTTCGATCTAACGGTTGAGAAATATTATCTTGAATCTAAATTAGGTTTTCATCTAACGGTGAATATTGAATGCTTTGTTACTAAAAAATATTTATTGCAAACCCTGATTTGAAAGGCTATATAAAGGAGATATCTAGTATTGTGCAAAACTAATCCCCACACCTTACGTGTGATACTAGTTTGCATACTAGAGTGGATTCTCCTTTAACCTCCGGTTTTCTTTTCTAAAACCAGGTTAACGACTTAAAGACTTCATTGGGATTGTGAAGCCAGAACGATACTACTTTTATCGTAGTTGTGTGATCTGATCTTGCATATTCTATCGTACGAGTACAATCAGATTGATTGGCTTGAGATTGATATCTCCGATAGGCAAGATATAAAAATTAATCACAAACACCTTAGTCTCATTGTTTGTGATTCCGCAACATCTTGTTTCGCTACCATACGATTAAGATTGTTGTGAGGTGATTGATAATTCTAGGCTGTTCTTCAGGAATATAAGACCGGATTATCAATTGGTTCATGTTCACCTTGATTATTATCAATAGACAGAACAAAACCTTTAGGGTTTATCTGTGGGAGACAGATTGATCCTTTGATAGACTTGTCTGTGTGAGACAGATTTTTTTATTGTCAAAGCCTGCGATTTTGGGTCGTAGCAACTCTTTGTTGTGGGTGAGATCAGCTAAGGGAATCAAGTGCGCAGTATCCTGCTGGGATCAGAGGCGTAGGAGCATAACTGTACCTTGGATCAGTGGGAGATTGATTTGCGTTCAACTACAGTCCAGTCCAAAGTTAGCTTGGAGTAGGCTAGTATCTGTAGCGGCTTAATACAGTGTGTGTTCAATCTGGACTAGATCGCGGGGTTTTTCTGCATTTGCGGTTTCCTCGTTAACAAAATTTCTAGTGTCTGTGTTATTTCAGTTTCCGCATTATATTGTTTGATCTTTATAATTGAAATAATACAGGTTGTGCATTAGATCATCAATTAGAGTAATCCAACCTTTGCTTGTTGATTGTCATTGATTGATCCTTGGATATTGGTCTTTGGTACCATCCAAGTTATTCCTTGTATTTGATTAGAACTCACAGTTCTTGCTTGAGTAAATCAAATCAAGAGAGAGATATAAACTCGTTGATATACTTTTAAATGATTGAGTCTTGTTGATTCTCTTAAAAGTATATTCGAGTTTGTCCATACAGATTGCTAAGCGAGATATTGGGTGGTGTTGTTAGACCCTCGCTTTTTCATAACTAAATACATGTCTGCCTTGCAGACTCCACAATCACGAGACATCAATCGTGTCACATGGGGGAATATCAACTAGGGTTTTGCTATGGCGGTCAACGACATGTGTGTCCATCCACGATGATAATGTGAGCAAGTCGTGCAAGCAGTTAGATGAGTTAGCAAAGTAGTGGGTGGACAATCAACCAAGTCTCCGCATGATGAGCAACTGGTTTTAACATGATCTCCCACTTCCCCACTCTTTGACTCCAGCAAATTTCACACTTCATGGGATCAAAGTGTCTATGATTCTTGCAATATAAATAAGCCTTTGAACCCATGATTGAACAGACAACAAGAGAATAATAACTCAGCGTTTGAGCAATTACTCTCAACAGAGCAAATTCAATCAATCATAACTTATCTTATTTCTTCACGCAGAATACACAACACACCTACAATCCTTGATCACCATTGATCTCACACATTTCTCAGCTTCCCTCCTACAGATCGACCCATCCTCTCTTGTGACCGAATTTACTCTGGAACGGCCATTGTCTTGGTTTAGGCCGGAGTCTTATAGATTGATATCTCTAATTCAAGCACTCCCTTTATAGTGCATCTGTGTGAGGTTAAGCAGTTTGCTCGGTTCGAGGAGTCTCCTCCGCACGGCCGTCTCCTCAATCCCTTAAAAACCAGCAAATCGTTTTTCCCCATCTACAAGTAGATAGACTTTTGAGTGATATATGAGTTCAAGTATCCACATACCTTTTGTTGATGAAGTTCCATGAACGCCGTGAAGTCTAAAGCTCAACTATACACTTTCTATCCTAATTCGAGACTTAACTATAAGTAGACTATAAATCAAGACTTATAGTTTTGGAAACTAAACTTGACAAACAAGCTTGAGATAGCAATGCTTGCGAGTTCGACCGATCAGTGCTCTAACATATGTTCTCTTTTAGTCATGAAGTATCCCTATGGGAATTTCATTATGATCCCACTAGTTTTGGTTTGCCAATTTATATTGACAAAAAGGGGTAGAATTAATGTGTAGTTTACAAAATGCATATGGTTTACGGATCATTATGTCAGGGGGAGTGGTTTTCACTTGAGATGAAGTATTGACTAAGGGGGAGTGATACATATCACCATAGTATTGTTGTCAAAGTTGTGATACAATTGGACTTTGATGATGTGTAATAATACTATGACATTGTGTAACAATACGAAAGCATCTTGTTTTTATATATTTTTATAGCTACGGATCTTCAACAACTATGATGCTGAGTTGAACACGTTCAGAATAACTAGAGTACTTGGAAGTGACAAAAATTTCGATTCATGTTGAACAACCAAGGAAATCAAGCATTTGGATGAGAAGCTACAAAGTTTATTTATTTTGTAATTCATATATATTGATGGTTTTGTCACTAAAATTGACAAAGGGGGAGATTATTAGAGCACTGCTCGGTCGAACTAGCAAGCGTTGCTATCTCAAGCTTGCTTGTCAAGTTTAGTTGCCAAAACTATAAGTCTTGATTTCTAATCTACTTATAGCTACGTCTCGGATTATGATAAAAAGTGTAGTTGAGCTTTAGACTTCACGGTGTTTATCGATTGAAGACGAAAAACTACTAAGGGGAGCTAGTGGAACTTCATCAACAAAAGGTATGTGGAGAATTGAACTCATCTATCACTCAAAAGTCTATCTACTCTATCTCCTATTTGAGACAAAAGGCGTATAGCTATATAAACTTCGATTATACACATTTGATATTTCGATCTGAATTTAACTCGCTTACATATTATTCGAAATATGATTGGTAAGATTTCGCTTTAACCAAGTTCATCTTATATTATTGACGAAAGTTAAAAAATGATCATGTGAAAATCGCCTGGTAACATCTTACATGATTTGTGTGAGACAATCATTTGATGTAGACTCGGAATGTTTCATATTGATCATTAGATCACTTGAAAATTGCTTTCGAGCTAATATTTTGTGTGAGACATCTATTGTCGTCTTCTAAGAATATTTCAATGATTGAAATTGGAGTTTAGAACAATTAACCATGAATGGAATAGCACAGTATGCATACTTGTATGCTAACTATTGCAGGTTATTCCAAGTCCGGGAACCATTGTATGCATAATCGTACCGTACTGGTTGGTTAATTGAAAGTCCAAGAACTTAGTATGCATACCCGTATGCGTACCGGCAGTAAAGTTCAAGTCCGGGAATTCAACTGAGTTTGGAGGTATGCGTACCCGTTCGAATACTGGCGAACCCAAACCAAGCCCGGCCACTTAGGTATGCGTACTCGTTTGCATACTTGAGTAGGTTATGTTCTAAAATCGGTTTGTTCATGAACTAATATATTTATATAATAAGGAATGCAATATTTTGCAAACCATGGCTATAATGTTCATGAATTGATTCAAGTGAATCAAAATCAATTTTGCTTCAATTATGTCTTGTATACCTCTAAAAGACGGAACAAAACTTATAGGTATTTATGTGGGAGACAGATTTATCTATTCAATAGACTTTTCTGTGTGAGACAAATTGGTTTATCAGGTATTCGACTTTGGGTCATAGCAACTCTTAGTTGTGGGTGAGATCAACTAAGGGAATCAAGTGCGCAGAGTCCTGTTGAGATTCAAAGGCATAAAGAACGCGACTGTACCTTGATCAGTGTGAGATTAGTTATGTTAGAGCATAGATCGGTTGAACCCACCAAGCGTTGGTATGTCAAGTTTGGTTGTCATATTCTAGTGAATCAAAACACATGTTAAGAGTCGTTTGATTATGTACTATAGTCAACTTCGTATAAGTTAGCTTGAAAGTATTAGGATAATGAGACATTACAAGTATTGCGAATACTTGAAGATGTGAAGAACCAAGGAGCTACAACGACAACAATCATCCTTCCACTTGAGGTTAGTGATATTTGACTTGAACTGTTTCATTCCCTAATGTAAGATCCATAAATTTTCACGGGTTTAACTGAACTCGTTAAGGTAGAAAAACTAATTTCTTTCCAATTTCTTTTAAGGTGTTCAAAATATATGTGGAGTCTGTAAATTGGTGGATGCTTAAACTTGAAATCTAAGTGCCTTATTATGTTTGCCTTAACTTCAGTCTAGGGAACCTTAGAGGCAATTGGTATCCTATAACCAAAATGTTGGTTCTCAAAACAAAAGGCATGCAAACGACAACGTGGCATCCGTCTAAAATCGATTAAAAAAATAAAGAAAACCTTTATCTTCTTCATAGCTTGGTGCATATATCTTTTCTGGAATCTGACGAGCAGGGAGGAGCTTCAGAGAAAAGGAATAGGGCTTTAAGAAAAATGGTTGAGAAATTATAATCTTAGATTTATTCTACTGACTGAAAGGGGGTTATCTTTTTCTTCTTTTCCCCATTCTCATTCTCTGTGACTAAAAACCTAGGGAAGATAACTGAAACTTTGCATGAGTGAGCTTTGTGGATTTATGCTTAAATTGAGATGCTGGTGTTAATGGGGTTGGTTGGTTTTATAGGCGAGATGGAGAAATCCTTTTTTTTTTTTTTTTGCGGTTCTTCCATTAGAAGTTGTTTGAAGAAATTGTTTTTCTTACTCAACTGCTCAAAATGATTCCTTATCAATTGACGGGTTTGTACATCAATCTGAATGCATGTTTAGTTAGGTACTTGTTGTACTTTCTTCCTTGAATCAAAAGAAAGAAATTAGGGTTCTTATGAACCTAGAGTTTTGTAGATTGGGAATTATTAAACTTCAATTCAGGTGATACCAAAGGATGGGATATCCACGGTATATGTAAATTTCAGAGTTATCAGTTCTAGTTGTGTAAATTGGTAAGGTTGAAGGCTTAGTAATATTGGGTTTGTTTGAATTTGAGTTTACTGTGTGCCATTGAGATATGCATATGTGAATATAACATGTTTGTAATATTGCATCTACTAAAATTCATACTTTTTTATCAATACTTGCAACTAACCTTAATGTCTTTGTGGAGATTTTTCTAATGAATTCATTGCATTAACAGTAGGAGGTACCTCGTACCCATAATAAGAAAATCAGTAGATGTTTTGGATTATCATTGGATTGCTCATATGCGTTGATGTCAACGGTAGATCTTGTTCTTTTGCTAAAATGCATGAGGTGTCGTTTAACACCGAGTAGACTATCTACATTTCTCAAGGGTTGTTGTTCAATTTTTATGACGTATGGATTGGGTTCAGCATCAGTGAGGGTAAGTCACTTCTAGACCACAATTTTTATTAATGTTTTTATTTGATCTGTGATGTTAGATTTCATTCGAAACTTCGTTTGGGTGATGAAACCTTAGATCGAATTTATGAATCTGTTATCTTGACTTTAGAACTCACGAGTTGTTCAGACCATAAACTGGAATCTAACCGTTGGAATTAAGTGAATTTTGGATATGTTATATGAGGTAGTACAGAGAGCCGTTTGTACAGAATTTGTATAACGTAACAGAGTTTTCTGAGGTTAGATGAGGTAGTTAGACTGCACATTTTTCTTTGATTTTTGGATATGATAAACCAATTTTGGTTACAATTCATCTGTGAAAATTTCAAAGCAAATGGATCACAGGAAGGACCCCAGTCAAAGGATTTTCTGTAGTTACGTCTGTAGAATTTCAGTCTCGTTTGAGTATATAAACTTTGTCGTAACTTGATGTCTGACTGTTACTTCCCACTAAAATTTATGTACAATATATGTGTTATTGATACAGTGTTGTGGTGCTTGAGACCGTAATAGAATTCGAGAACTACAGTATGTATGATGGCAAATGCCTTTTAACCTTACGGAATGCTATGTATGGAATTACATTCATTTTGTTGTATGACGAGCCATAACATTTTCTTGCCTATCTTAGAATTACATTGGTCTCGGTAATTATAGAAATCATGTTTGATTAGATGTGCTTGATTTCTAGTATGGTGTAATGGAAGTGGTGTTGAGAGCTTAGTTTATACTTAAAACGATTGGACTATTAAATTAGTCGTGAACCTCTTCTACCAGACCTGATGCGGAGTTTGCGGTGATTTAAACTATAAATTATTTTTTTTAGCTTATGCATGGATGTGCTGGATTGAGATTTATGAAGCTATGGTGAGAATTTTCTTGGGCATGGTCGTAGTGACGACAGGTAATCAATAATTTGCACATATAGTCAATAATTTACACAGATAGTCAATAACTTGCACACATTGTCAACTCTAATATTCGTTGGTGGTACCTAGGCACTTTGAGAAAATACTGGACTATGCGGAACTAGCTAATTAATTATCTATGCATATTGTTATGGACATGGACAAATGAATTTGACCTTTTTCTTTAAATTCGGTTGGAAGAAAAATGTATTTATAGTTTATAGTTTTTGACATTATTTATAACTTGAAAATATGGAAGGTCCTGTACAGGAGTAAGTTAATTTAAAGGTACTGGACTAGATATAGCGTGTTGTCTATCATTAAATGTGTTGGATATGATCTTTGTATCTATGGTTTCCTGTAACATTTCAGTGAGATGCTACAACATCCCATCCTTATAATACTGCTGCGTTGTGATATGTAAGAGATAGGTGCTACTATCGAGGGTAGTTCATACTATCTAAACAAAAATGACGAACTACGGTCGTGCTTGATCCCCTCGAGCAACGGAGAGAGTACGTAGGCAGCCGCTATACGGTTCAACACAACCCTGCAAGATTGCTCATATCATCTTAAAAGGGTTGGTTGCTACGTTGTAGTTCATACCATCCATTCAGAGATGATTGCAACTTGGCAAGTATATACTATTGGCAACTGGCTGATAGTGGTTGGTAACAAGAATTACCTTGGCATTGGAAATTGGCCATAGAAATTATTTGAGTTGGCAACTGGCTAATTCTTATTTTCGGAAATTGGTCGTCTGTTGTTTTGGGCAATTGGCCCGTGTTAATTTGGCAACTGGTCGTCTGTTATTTTTGGGCAATTGGCCCGTGTTAATTTGGAAACTGGACGTCTGTTATTTTTGAGTAATTGGTCCGTGTTAATTTGGCAACTGGTCGTCTGTTATTTTTGGGCAATTGTCCCGTGTTAATTTGGCAACTGGTCGTCTGTTATTTTTGGGAAATTGGTCGTATAAGTTATTGGGTTGGCAACTGGCCAAATATTATTATAGGAAACAGGCCGTCTCTTATTTATAATTTTTGAAAATTGGAACCCTTGTCAGATTCTATGAGTATTATAGTATGGGACATATGCTCATAGAATTCTGATCTTGTTGGACTAATGGGATTTCTACCGTGTGCATGATTATGACTGAGCAATTTTTTTTTACTTTAATGGCGTCTCAGAGAGTTGGAGCTTGCCAAGTGACCCGTAACTCGACACGCTGGAAGCAAAATTCTCTGGTCCGTCACAGTTGGTATCAGAGCGGTTCCGGTTCATACGGGACTGTACAATTGGAACTCACCGGTCTTCCACTCTTGCGACGATTAAAGGTAATATTCTTTTACTTCTGGATTTTATTTTGAACTTCGGGACGAAGTTCTTTTTAAGGGTTTGATGGTGTAAGAGCCATAAATTTTCAAGGGTTTAACTGAACTCGTTAAGGTAGAAAAACTAATTTCTTTCTAATTTCTTTTACAGTGTTCAAAATATATGTGGAGTTTGTAAATTGGTGGATGCTTAAACTTGAAATCTAAGTGCCTTATTATGTTTGCCTTAACTTCAGTCTAGGGAACCTTAGAGGCAATTGGTAGCTCATAACCAAAATGTTGGTTCTCAAAACACAAGGCATGCAAATGACAAGGTGTCATCCGTCTAAAATCGATAAAAAAAGAAAGAAAACCTTCATCTTCTCCATAGCTTGGTGCCTATATCTTTTATGGAATCTCACGAATAGGGAGGAGCTTTACAGAAAAGGAATGGGACTTTAAGAAAAATGGTTGAGAAATTATAATCTTAAATTTATTCTACTGACTGAAAGGGGGATATCTTTTTCTTCTTTTCCCATTCTCATTCTCTGTGACTAAAAACCTATGGAAGATAACTGAAACTTTTCATGAGTGAGCTTTGTGGATTTATGCTTAAATTGAGATGCTTGTGTTAATGGGGTTGGTTGGTTTTATAGGCGAGACGGAGAAATCCTTTTTTTTTTTCGCGGTTCTTCCATTGGAAGTTGTTTGAAGAAATTGTTTTTCTTACTCAACTGCTCAAAATGATTCCTTATCAATTGGCGGGTTTGTACATCAATCTGAATGCATGTTTAGTTAGGTATTTGTTGTACTTTCTTCCTTGAATCAAAAGAAAGAAATTAGGGTTCTTATGAACCTAGAGTTTTTGTAGATTGGGAATGATTAAACTTCAATTCAGGTGATACCAAATGATGGGATATCCATGGTATATGTTAATTTCAGAGTTATCAAATTCTAGTTGTGTAAATCCGTAAGGTTGAAGGCTTAGTAATATTGGGTTTGTTTGAATTTGAGTTTACTGTGTGCTATTGAGAAATGCATATGTGAATATAACATGTTTGTAATATTGCATCTACTAAAATTCATACTTTGTTATCAATACTTGCAACTAACCTTAATATCTTTGTGGAGATTTTTCTAATGAATTCATTGCATTAACAGGTACCTCGTACCCGTAATAAGAAATTCAGTAGATGTTGTGGATTATCATTGGATTACTGATATGCGTTGATGTCAACGGTAGATCTTGTTCTTTTGCTATCCTTCACAGACTTGCTTTATGTCTTCAGTTTATCTTCATACACATTATTCATACCTGGTAATGATAGACTATTTTGGAATTTTTATTATTTGCCTGTAGACCTCAATATACTGCCCATACCTACTTCACTATTTATAGTTCATTTGAAATTTTACATGGATTTTACGTGGCTTTTTTATTAAATCATGTTACCCGAAGCAATTGCACTTGTCATGGCCCCCCACGGATACTTCCAGGTAAAATTTGTCTCTCCCTTTGTACCTGAATTATTACAATTATAGTGACTTCGCATGGTCTAGCTGAACAAAAATAGTAGTTGGTTACACTCATTACCCACTCTGCCCTCTATCCAACAAATTTTATACTCTTGTGGAATAGTAGAATTGAAGTAAATAAAAAAAGAAAAGGGAGTTAAAAAACTAGACCATAAAAAATGATTGTTACTATGTAGTCCATTCTTCATTGTATCGGTCGAACGAACCAACAACTGTCTTGTCGTATTTAAACATTCAAAGATACAGACTATCACCTACTCAATTATTGCTTGTCATATTGAATACTAATAGTAAAATGGTCCATTGTTTGTCGTAGAATTTGAGCAGCTTCATTGGGCATGCGACATCTAACTGCTCTTGTTGGTTCCAGTTGAAATGCCTCACAACCCATGGTGACAACTTAAACTTCAAGCACCGGGCATACCTCATGCGGCAGAGAATGTTCACCTGGTTAGCTGGTTCCAGCAGACGAATGTGAGAGTTCTTATTTCTTTAGATCATTTTGTAAGAACCTTAGTGTGATACTGAGTATTTATAAATATATCCACATGATATGATTTTTGTGATGTGCTTCATACTTTTTGGTGTATATGGACTGCATCATGGTATATCATTGTGAGTTAACTCTAAGAGTACGTTTTTGATACTTTTGTTCGATTAATTTGATTTCGAAATGAATATGAAATTTAAATTTGTTGCAGGGACTCTAATGTTGACCTGGTTTTGACCGGTCAATACCTGGTTTTGACTGTCAAAATCACTATTTTTTTGGTGTTGCGAAAATTTTGCAACTGCAACGAACTGTTCGATATTCCAGTTTTGCAACTGTTGGAAACTGTTGCGACCTTCTAGTTTCGCAAAAGTTTCGAATTGTTTGAAATTTTGACGTTGCAACAGCTATTAACAGTTGCGACTGGAAATTTGCAACGACAAAGTATCCGTTGCGAAATATTGCAACATCGACTTTCGTAACAGAGTTGGGCTGTTGCGACCCCACTTTGCAACTGCCAGATATCGTTGCTAATCACTAAATTTTGTGTAGTGTTTCTCCTTCTTTCAGTTACGTTCTCATGGCTCCTATAACTAGAGGTGCTACTAAAAGTGATGCAGTAGAAGCAGTCAATGTACATCTGTGCAAAGGAATCACTTCCTCGAGAATGATAAAGAAGAAGTCAACAACCAATGGAGAAGGTTCTTCCTCTAACTGTCTCTTTTCTGTTTGTCGTGCTAAAGACATGGTGAAAGTTTTCATCAACAAGCGAAATGATTTAAAATATCGAATCATTTCCTCTTTGGAAGAGATAACTCACTATGAACAAAGGTTGTCTCTGACCAAGAATACCCTGCGTGATCTAAAAAGAGAACTTAGTTAGTTAACTGATATTTCTGAAGATCTAAAGGAATTGAACGATCCCATAATCAATGGATTTTTCAATAATGAGAAGGAATTTTCAGTAGATGCTCTGAGAAAGATCTACAATGCCCAGTAAGTCTTCTTTTTGATTTAGTTGGAAGAATAACTAGTGCTTGAATAACAATGATTGTGACTACACATAGCTATTATTTTTCATCTTCTTGTTCTTTTTTTTTTAGGTTTATTGGTTTAAATTCTAAAAATATTTGGAGGATGATGTTTTTGCAGTATTAATCTTTATGATTTGTTACATTGCAATTTGTTATGGGATATGTATGTTTGCGTCCGTGAACTTGAAGGTCCCATATTTTTTCAAAAGCAAAGTCGTTCATGAGTTGGTATTCACGTACTGGTAAAAGAATGAATAGACTTTTGAAAAATACAAAAGTTAAGCCTGTATTGTCAATTCTTTGATGGAAGATAGGTTAAAATCTTTTGTTTTCAAGGATTATGTCTATTAATATCGTTATGCAAATAGTGATTGAAGATAGAATGAATCCTTGAGTATTCCGCAGTATTGATCATCCCTGATCCATATTTTATGTATTACTGTGAGGCTCCGTGATGTGGCTTATGTTGAGCATGATACGACCGAGTTGATTAATTTTTGATTAGCTTTGTTGGTTGTTCCGTAAGGTATTTATGTTGAGCATTTTTGAACTAAATTAATCATCTTGTTTGGTAATTTATTTATTGATCCATAAGTCTTTTTATGTTAAGCAAAACAATTGACAATTGAATTGATTACTTTTGTAATTAGTTTGGTTGTGTATTCCAATTAGATTAATTATGGGTTCACTTGTAATTAATCTAGTTGAGTATCTTCATACTCCATAAGATTCCTCTTATGTTGAGTATATGAACGACTATCATATTGATTTTCTAATGGTTATGTTAGTCGTATGATCCGTAAGTTATCTTATGTCGAGCATAATCAATTAAGTTGATCCCTTTTTGTGTTTAATTTGATTGAGTATTCCAATTAAATTAATCATGGGTTTTCTTGTGATTAATTTGATTGAGTTTTTGGATATATAAAATAATTTTCATGGTTTTTGGTGTCCATTAAAATCCTTCTTTTCTTTTGAAATTAAGGTCTCTCTTGTTGTTCTTTCGGGAATGACATCAAATGGGGGAGAGTTCATTTGAACTTGTGCTTAATGGTAATATCTTGAGGGGAGTGCGGCTGTGGAATATTATTGGGGTTATCTTGTATCTTTAAACTCCTTGATGAATTTTATTAGATTCGGCTATATGATTGCATCTAAATTAGATGGTATGTATTTTCTTTGAGTCATGAAATGTCTCTTACGGAAATTTCATTATGATCATGTTCTTGTACCTTTGCCAATTTTATTGACAAAAAGGGGGAGAATTAATATGTAGTTCACACTACAAATACATATGGTTTTCGGATCATTGTGTAAGAGGGAGTGGTTTCCATGTGAGATGGAGTATTGACTAAGGGGGAGTGATACAAATCACCATAGTATTATTGTTGAAGTTGTGATACAATTGAACTTTGACATTGTGTAATAATACTATGACACTGTATAACAATGATCGAGACCGATGCTTTTTCATTGTTATAGCTACGGATCTTCAACAACGGTGATACTAAACTTACAACCTTTGGGATCATTGGAGTACTTGGAAGTGACGAAGATTTCGAGGAATGTTGAAGATTAGACATGTGGAATAGGAGCTACTAAAGTTTATTTATCTTTTTTGTATTTCATATGTATTGATAGTTTTGTCACTAAAATTGACAAAGGGAGAGATTGTTAGAGCATTCCTCGGTCGAACTCGCATGCATTGCTATCTCAAGCATGTTTGTCAATGTTAGTGATCAAAATTATAAGTCTTGATTTCTAGTCTATTATAGCTAAGTCTTGGACTAGGATAGAAAGTGTAGTTGAGCTCAAGGACTTCATGGCGATTCATCATACAAGAAGAAGAACTACTCAAGGAATCGGTGGAACTTCTCGACAAAAAGGTATGTGAAGACTTGAACTTATCAGTCACTCAAAAGTCTATCTACTCTATCTCCTACTCTTTGAGACAAGAAGTCGTATGCTATATATATAGACTTGGATTATAAACATATGGTATTTCAAGCCGAGTATACCTCGCCTATCTACATATTGAAATATGTGTTGGTAAGAGTTTCGCTTCAATCAAGTTTATCTTTACCTAGTGACGAAAGTCATGATATGTTTCAATCACTTTGAAAATTGCTTTGATGAGAAATGGTGTAACAACTATATAACGTCCTCTAAGAATGTTTCAATGATTGAAATGAGAGTTCAGATTACATATTCAATGGTGGACATAAACATTGTTGTGGAAACACATTTATGTATAAGTCATATTCCTTGAACCAAAGTTTGCGAACTTTGTTGATCAAGAGAAACCGGAAGAATGGCTTTGCCAAGTCCGCGAACTGCCGGTCTTCTCATCCCGAGAAATTCTGCTGGAACCGACAAACTAGACTAGTCCGCGAACCCAGTCCGTGAACCGGCGGAAGGTCTTTGCCGAGATTTTCTGCTGGAGTTTGTAAACTCTACCGGTTGCTTAAGTCCGTGAACCTAGTCTGTGAACTTAAGAAGGTTATATATCTGAAGATGATTTCTGAACTTAAACTTAAAAAGACCAAGGAATACAGTTTGCAAACCATGGCTATAAAAGTTCATGAACCGATTCAAGTGAATCAAATCATCTTTGCTTCAATTGTGTCTTGTGTAGTACATAAGATTTCCTTGAAATTGAACAACTCTCTAACTAGTTCATTTGAGTCATTTAAACTAGTTATGGTGAAGAAGAACATGGTTGATATGAGATGCTCATATGGCTAACGTTTTGGTTGACTATTATTGAACCAACAAGTGCATACATTTGGGTACGGTTAACAAACCTAGAAGTGTGCATTGTCAAGTGTGTATAACAAGCTAAGTTTTAGATCTAACGGTTGAGAAATATTAGCTTGAATCTAAATCAGGTTTTCATCTAACGGTGGATATTGTTTGTTTTGTGACCAAGGAAAAACCCTGATTTGAAAGACTATATAAAGGAGACATCTAGTATTGTGCAAAACTAATTCATGTACTTTTCAAAGTTGTTGTAGTAAGATGATTCGTTCAAGACTTGTGAAAGCAATAGATTTTAGACTTATAAAACTTAAAAAAAAAAAAAAAAACTTAATTCAAAATTGATTTCAAGGTATTAAAAATAACCAAGACTCTGATTCCACTATTACACATGAATGAATATGGTAAATAACCCAAAACTCTGATTATCTTTTAAGTCCCTTATTTCTTAACTCACAAATAATCAGGCATATTCTCAAATATCAATTGTATTCCCTGAGCATAGATTATCAATTGACTAAACAAAGTATAACCTATCAGATTGAATCACAACTAATTAAGAAAATTACGCAAACAATTTAAAGCTCTGCAAAAGCAGTGATTGAGTGAATTATAAATTACAGATTAGAGAAAATAAAATAGTTACCAATTATTCATGCGTAAATAGCTTCCTCATTGCCTTGGTTATCGGAGAATTAGCCTCTCATCATGTTGGAAACACGCTCAAAAGTTGATTTCATTGCTCAAAGTGTTTACAAATGATGAAATGGAGAAAATGATAAAAATCGGGTGTTTGCAACGTTTATAATTGTTGCAAAACACTGTTACAAAGAACGATAAATATGAAGTGCAGTAGTATTTGAAACACTATGAACCACAGAAAACTGTAGTTGTCACTGTAGCATGAACGACTGCCTCTAGTGGTATTTTGTTCTTCGTGTTCTTCAGCAGCAGCAGAAATGGACTTTCCTGCAACTCGATTTTTCTCTTCTGTTGTTGCTTTCTGCCTCTCCCAAACTCTATGTTACCCTCAGTGATACCTTAATAGGCTATTTATACTCAACAGGTACAAGAATATTCACTCATTACTCCGTAAAATCCTTCCAATACTTGGAAGTAAAAGAAAATATTCTCGGGAATATTTTCTTCCCTTTTTCTACTCCTGCACGCGTTAAATATCTGCAAACACGTTTCAACACGTCTATGCATGACTCAAAACATGGTGTAGTCTCACGAAACTCTCCAAATCCCGTGAATATCTCCATCCAGGTCGTGTTCGCATGTATCTTCGCTGCTTCACTTCAACACGACTTCTAGCCAAATTCAATCGAACCGATGACCCATACCAATCCTGTTAGGCTCAATCAAGTCTTCCCATGCAATTCCATCTATTGAGGCTGGCTAAATTATCACCAAAAACTCGAACCAGAAATGTTTTCTTGTTGCCATTGTTTCCCGCCAAAACCAGAGTTTTGAAACGATGAAGATGGGTAGCCCTTATCCAACGTCTTGGGTGCCAAATAACCAGTGGGTGCTATAGACAAATGGGCTACACATAGCCGTGGGTGCTCCTTAGAAAAAGTGGGGGTCCGTATAGAAAATGTCCTCTAGGGGTACTCCGAGCAACTTTTCGAGCCGAATTTTCCAACAATATTTATTTCCAAAAAATACCTACAAACACACAAAACACCATAATAAGTACGAAATCGAGTACTAATAATACGGAACATTGAATTAGACACAAAAATGCGTTTATCAAATACTCCCAAACTTATTATTTGCTAGTCCTCGAGCAAATCTAATCTAGAAAATAAAAATGACTACACTTAGCACGGGCAGCAAGCCGTTAAACCACTAGGTGGCCCTAGTGGCGGAGTGCTGTCTCCGGAGGGTTTACCAGAGGTGTACCCACAAAATCTTTACTCCAGACCCTAGATATCTACGCAGAACCTTGGAAAGCACTAAAGAATATCCTTAGTTGGCAAACTCTTATTGACTACAGGAGGAAGTACCCTGATGCGAAATTCCAATTGCTGTACACGAGTTTGCACTCAGCATACCAAAATTCATATATAAGTGACAGAGCTCTACTCGGATAGTTTCTGTACATCATAACCGGAGTCAACCAATCACATGGAAAGATTAAGAAGATGGATAAAGAGATGGTTAAAAGTGAACGGTGTTTCCCATATCTGTCTGAAGGCCTCTGCCAAGGTGAACCTATCCTAATGGACTGAGATACCGGTATGACTAATATCAACACAACTGGCATATACAAGGGGCGCAGTGGTCGATAAACCTAACTCTAGGTCAACACAACTGGCATATACAAGGGCACCAGTGGTCGACTTTATTGAATTTATTCCGGTTGGTCTAATGGTCTGGTCTAATTTTTTTTTTTGATGGTATCTCAATCACTCTATTCCACCCTAGCCAAGGTAACAACTTGAATCGTGTGCCCCACCAAATCACTTAAAAAATAAAAACAGAAGGATTAGGATTCAACGAGATATGGCGAAACTACCATGTTTTTTTTAAATCTAACACCTGAGCTCTGTGCTTTTATGAACAGACTCTTTAAATGTTTCCATCTAATCAGATTGGTTCCTCAACTCCTACAACCAAGATGTTCCCATCCACTTAGATTGGTTAGTGCCAACCTTAATAAGCATAAATTTCTAGGCTCTGGAGTTTATTTATTGCAACTAAAAGCTAACAAAAAGTTTCTTCCCCACCCCTAAACTTAAATCTAACATTGTCCTCAATGTTTCTAATGAAAGAGCAATACCAAACAGTAAAGTAACATGAGTATTAGTAAAGAGAGAAGTCGAAAAGATAGTACCTGGGTGAAGAGAGAAATCAAAAACTAATATACAACATACAATCGCCTCGATGGTCAATCAAGGGTAAACAGGGACCTCCTCAATATCAACTGTAGGAAAGGGCTCTAAAAAGGGTTTCAATCTCTAACTGTTAACCTTCGAAGAACTACTACTATCCGGTGTCTCGATTTCAAAAGATCCATGAGGAAAGACAGTGCGAACAATAAAAGGACCCGTCCACCAAGAACGTAACTTCCCAGGAAAAAGATGCAAGCGGGTATTATACAGAAGAACTTTTTGACCTGGAGAAAATAACTTTCTTAAGATATTTCTATCATGCAGAAGTTTCATTTTGTTCTTATACTCCTTAGCACTATCGTATGCATCTCTACGAATCTCTGCCAATTCATTGAGCTGGAGTTTCCTATGGGCTCCTGCCTTGTCGAGTGAAAAATTTAGCTGCTTAACAGCCCAATAAGCTCTATTTTCTAACTCAACAGGTAAGCTACACGCCTTTCCATAAACAAGCCGATAAGGCGACATTCCAATGGGGGTCTTAAACGCAGTACGGTAAGCCCATAAGGCATCAGTAAGCCTAGACGACCAATCTTTCCGATTAGGATTAACTGTTTTCTCTAATATACGTTTTATCTCCCTATTGGAAACTTCTACCTGACCACTAGTCTGTGGATGGTACGGGGTAGCTACCTTATGTTTAATACCAAACCTTTTCATCAAAATCCTAAAAGGTCCATTACAAAAGTGCGACCCTCCATCACTAATTATAGCTCGCGGTGTACTAAAACGTGTAAGTATATTATTTTTCAAGAACTCAATCACAACCCTATTGTCATTGGTTTTACACGCAGCCGCCTCAATCCACTTAGATACATAGTCTACAACGACAAGGATGTATAAGTTACCAAAAGAATTAGGAAACGGACCCATAAAGTCAATACCCCACACGTCAAAGACCTTCACAACTAAAATAGGGTTCAAGGGCATCATGTTCCTATGGGAAATGGTTCCTAATTTCTGGCAAAGTTCACAAGTCACACAGTAACTGTGGGAGTCTTTAAACAACGAAGGCCAATAGAATCCACACTGCAATATCTTAGCAGCAGTTTTCTTAGCGCTAAAGTGACCCCCACAAGCATGATCATGACAAAAGGAAATAATACTGGACTGGTCACTCTCAGGTATACATCTCCTAATAATCTGGCCTGGACAATACTTAAAAAAATAAGGATCATCCCAAAAGAAGTGCTTAACCTCAGCTAAAAACCTAAAACGATCTTGTTTACCCCAATATTGGGGCATTCGACCAGTAACAAGATAGTTCACTATATTCGCATACCAAGGTAATTGGGTAACAAAGAACAATTGTTCATCAGGAAATTTATCCCTTATAGGAAGGGAATCATCAGGGGAACTAACAACTAGCCTAGACAAGTGGTCTGCTACAACATTTTCGACACCCTTTTTATCTCTAATGTCTAGAGAAAACTCTTGCAACAAAAGGATCCACCTAATCAATATAGGTTTTGTATCCTTCTTAGACAAAAGATATTTCAAAGCAGCATGATCAGTAAATATGATGATCTTAGAACCTAAGAGATAGGGTCTAAACTTGTCTAAGGCAAACACAATGGCTAACAGTTCCTTCTCGGTAGTGGTATAGTTCAACTGGGCATCATTCAGAGTTTTGCTAGCATATTAAATCACACGAAGTAATTTGTTTTCTCGCTAACCTAGCACAACACCAATAGCATAATCTGAAGCATCACACATGATCTCAAAGGGTAGGTTCCAGTTGGGTGCCTGGACTATGGGGGAGGTAGTGGGTAATTCTTAAGCTTCTCAAAAGCCTCTAAACAACCATCATCAAAGACAAACTTAACATCTTTTGCAAGCAAATTGCAAAGAGGTCTAGAAATTAGGCTAAAATCCTTAATGAATCGACGATAAAAACCTGCATGCCCTAAGAATGACCTAATATCTCTTACGGTTTTTAGGATCTGTAAAGTCTTAATAAGGTCAACTTTGGCTTTATCTACCTCTATACCATTAGAAGATACGATATTCCCTAAAACATTTCCTGAACGAACCATGAAGTGACATTTCTCCCAATTAAGCACTAACTTTTTTTCCTTACACCTAGTCAACACTAGTGACAAATGATGCAAGCACTCATCGAAAGACGAACCAAACAATGAAAAATCATCCATAAAGACCTCTAAGAACCGTTCTACCATGTCAGAAAATATGCTCATCATGCAACGCTGAAAAGTCGCAGGGGTATTACAAAGCCCGAAAGGCATGCGTATATACACAAAGGTACCAAAGGGATAGGTAAAAGTGGTTTTCTCCTAGTCTTTTGGGGAAATAATGATCTGATTATATCCATAGTAGCTATCTAAAAAGCAGTAGTGACTATGTCCAGCTAATCTCTCTAGCATCTGGTCGATGAAGGGAAGGGGAAAGTGGTCCTTCCTAGTGACCTTGTTCAATTTCCTATAGCCAATACAGACACGCCAACCCGTGGTCACTCGGGTCGGGATTAACTCATTGTTATCATTCTGGACTACAGTAATACCGGATTTCTTGGGTACAACCTGAACGGGGCTGACCCACTTACTGTCTGAAATGGGGTAGATAATGCCTGCATCTAACAACTTAAGGACCTCGTTTCGAACTACCTCTTTCATATTAGGGTTTAGTTGATGTTGCATCTCCCTAGAAGGTTTGGTATCAATCTCTAAATAGATCTGATGCATACAAACAGTGGGACTTATACCCTTAATGTCATCTATGGTCCACCCTAAAGCTTCCTTGTTGTTTTGAAGGACGGTTACTAGCCTACTTTCCTGGTCACTATCCAAGACGGAAGAAATAATCACAGGTAAAGTCTCAGAGGGGCCTAAGAGCAACTGCAGTGGACGACTAAACCCAAATTTTTGATCCAGTGGACAGGCGTAGTGGGACGGACTATCGATCAAAATTTGATCAAAGACTAAAACCCAGACCAAATTTGGTCGACGACCAAGACCAAACCCAAATATAGTCGGGCGTTGATATAATCTGATCCTACACAACGGGCGTTGATATAATGTCCGCCACTCATCGCGCGTTCGTAAAGTTAACGCCTGATGCAGGGGCGTTGGTAAAGAATTCGCCTGTAACGGACGTAGATAAAGCTTACGCCTGGCATGGGGCGTTTGTATAGATTACGCCTGGCATGGGGCGTTTATATAGATTACGCTTGATTTGGGACGTTTATATAGATTACGCCTGATTTGGGGCGTTTATATAAAATTCGCCTGATGCAGGGGCGTTCATATACTTAACGCCTGTTTATATAAATTTTGAATAAGATTTGCTTGGGGCGGGCTTTATACCTCCGCCCCATTTTTTTCTTTTTTTTTTTTTTTTGGAATCTCACTGACCAGGCGTAATCTATATAAACGCCCCATGCCAGGAGTAATCTATATAAACGCCCCATGCCAGGCGTAATCTATATAAACGCCCCATGCCAGGTGTAAGCTTTATCAACGCTTGACGTTCAGGCCAACATTATACTAACGCCCGATCAAATTTACTCTTTTCCCACTACGCCACATGACGGACTAAACCCAAATTTGATCTTTTTTTTTTAGTCTTTGGTCTTTGGTTATACTCGTACCATTGTGGACGCTCTAAAAACATATATCAGGGAATCTGGCAATGGTTTTAGGTCCAACTTAGGAGGCTCTTCTAATGAAGGAACTAGGGTAGTCTTAGAAGCTGGTAGTGGTTCAAACTTAGGTTTCCATACACTACTCGTGTCCAACAAAGGGGTTGAATCTAACAAAGAATTCACCTCATTAATAACATTATCATCATTAAAATCAATCCCAAAGTGAGCTAGGCATTTCTCTAATGGATCTTCTAACAAAGTGTTTGGTAATGACTCCTCGACTAATGTTCCTATCATGTTCACCTCTTCTATGTTCGAGTCATCTAGTTCAGAGGGTAGCTTACTAATATTAAAAATATTCAGATCAATAGTCATATTACCAAAAGATAATTTCATAATACCATTATCACAGTTAATGATCGCATTGGATGTAGCTAAACACGGGCGACCTAAAATTACCGGTATCTGGTTCTCTGGGTCAGGGACAGGTCGGGTATCTAGGATAACAAAATCCACTGGATAAATAAACTTGTCAACCTCTATGAGAACATCCTCGATCACACCACGAGGAATTTTAACGGACCTATCAGCTAACTGAAGTGTCATCTGGGTAGGTTTTATCTCACCAAGTCCTATCTTAAGGTACACATGATATGGTAGTAAGTTCACACTAGCTCCTAAATCAATAAATGCTTTCTCAACACGGTATTTACCCATTGTGCAAGAAATGGTAAGGGACCCTGGGTCTTTATACTTAGGAGTAGTGGTATTCTGAATAATAGAACTCACCTGACTAGCTAGAAAGGCTTTCTTATGGACATTAAGATTTCGCTTTCGCGTACACATATCCTTGAGAAACTTGGCATAAGAGGGAATCTGCTTAATTGCATCTAGTAGCGGAAGGTTGATAGGTACCTGCTTAAAAACCTCCAATATATCATTAAAATTGGACTCCCTCTTAGTTAGAACTAGCAGCTGTGGGAATGGGGCTCTAGGGACAAAGGTGGGCTCAATATGAACCTCATTGATTTCTTTAGAGACTCTATCAGTCTCCTCAGTTTCTGGTTCAGAAGGGTGAACTACAGCATGTTCACTATCAGGCATGGAAACCTTGTTGTCTATCACTCTACCACTCCTAAGGGTTTTAATAGCATTCACATGATCAGATGATCTTTCACCTATATCATTAATTCCTCTAGGGTTGGGTTGAGTCTGACTAGGAAACTTACCTCTTTCTCTTAAAGACTCATTTATCTGACTAACCTGGGTTTTCAACTCGTAAATAGCCTGAGAGTTAGCCTGACCTATTCTCTTATTTTCTTCTAAACCTTGAGAAACAGATTGATGAAACTGCACAGTGTTACGAGTTAACACAGCAAGAGACTCTTCTAAACTCATAATCTTCTTATCTGAGGGTTCTGAAACTGTGCCGGAGCTGAAGGATTCTTAGTATAGCCAAAACCTGGGGGAACCTGAGCATTACTAGACTGACCTTGATTGTGACCCTTGGACCACGAAAGATTTGGATGGTTTCTCCAGCCAAGGTTATAGGTTTCTGAATATGGGTTAAACTTCTGTCGGTTATCAAACCTAGTGTTGTTATAAAGAGCATTTGCTTGCTCTTCAAAAGCATGGCCTTCCCAAAAAGGCTCATTTCTTCCACTACTACCACTAGAATGACCTAATTCTAAGGCTTCTAACCTTTTGGCTATAGCTGCTATTTTGGCATCTGACTCATAAGATCCTTCTACCCTATTAACATTTCCTCTACTTAGAATAATTGTTTTCTGGGGTTCCCTACTATTTTCCCATTGTTGGGTCTTGTCGGCGATTTCATTCAAAAATGTCATCGCTTCGTCAACAATTTTATTCTCAAACCCACCTGTGCATAAGGACTCAACTATGGTTGTTGTTGAATAATCTAAACCCTCGTAGAGGATTTGAACTAACCTAACCTTCTCCAAACCATGATGAGGACATTGAGATATCAAGTCATTGAACCTTTCTAAGTACCTATATAAAGATTCTCCCTCTTGTCGGGCAAAAGTACATATTTTTGTCCTAATAGACGATGTTTTATGCCTTAGAAAAAACTTATGTATAAAGGAAGAAGTAAGTTGGTCATAGGTTTCAATTGACTCAGAGGCCAAACTATACAACCAAGATTTGGCTTTATCTTTTACGGAAAAGGGGAATAACCTAAGTTTCAATGCATCATTACTTAGGTTTTTAATTTTCAGAGTACTATAAACTTCCTCAAATTCCCTAACATGAAAATAGGGGTTCTCATTATCCTTCCCTAAAAACATTGGGAGCATCTGTAAAGTCTCAGGTTTCAGTTCATAATTTTCCTCGGTTTCAGCTAACTTGATACAAGACGGACGAGAGGTCCTAGTTGGGTTTAGCAAAGCTTTCAAAGTTTCCATTTATGGCACTACCAAAGGACTAGGAGTACTAGGGGGTACTTTCCTCACGAAGAGACAGATTTTCAAAACTGAAGTTTCCAAAAACGGGGCTCTCAAAAGTAGAGTCTTCGAGCTCCCCGCCTTCACAAGAAGAACTACTAGGTTTGTCACTAATCAAACGACCTAGAGTATTTATTTTCCATGCCCGTTTAAAAACTTCGGGCATACACTAGAAAAACAAAATTAAAAAGAAAAGTCCTAAAAAGGAAGGGATGTTCTATGCAAACACAAACAAGGCTGACTCCATCACAGAAAACCTACTGATTTCTAGCAAACAAAAAGCATGATGGCTCCACTTATATTGTTTTTAGACCAGCTTCCAATCCTTCGAACGGGAATTCGTTACAAATTAAGCAAACCCCTCTGGAATCAATCCGAGTTAAAGTAAGTTGAATAGAGGCGAGGGAATCTCGGTGGAGCTTTGATACCCAAGGCCTCACCGGTATTACAAGGCGGCGCAGTCACGCGTTCAACTTACAGAAACCGTCAAGAACTTCGAAGTATGCTTAAAAGAGTAACCAATATTTTTCGAATGACTTTCCTGTTAAGGTCGTTACGCTATCGGTCTTGTTCTATTCAAAATTTTAGGCTTAGGTTCGCGTTTGGTGTCGTTTTCCTAAGGCGGGCAAGAAGAGAACGGTGATGAAAAGCGAACCCTTATCTTGTATGGCCAGTCCTTGCCCTTTACTAGGAAATTAAAGCATTTGTTTTCAAGTCCTCAACATATATGCATACGAAGGAAGACAGTAACTCGCTGACAGGGGATTCGCGAGTGTTTCGACAAACTTACCTCCTGTACCAGACGGGGGATGAACCTTTATAGTAGACTCGGGCCACGACTCCTATGTCATGTGCGAACCCGAGGGGCCGAGGTGATATCGTAATCACCGTCCTTCTCTGCAAACAGTTTATATTTAAACTACCCTTCCGTAGGGTTTAAAAATAATGTCCCAAAATTTAAAATCCAAAGTCCAAAAATATAAAGTGCAAAAGAAAAATAAATCTAAAAAAAAAAAAAATGTCTCTCTTTTTTAAAAAAAAAAATCTTCTTCTTTCGCTCCTTTCGCTTTGCCTTTTACTCCAGTCTTTAAGTATTTACCAAAAGCTTTGGCAAAAATTTTCTTTCACTCCAAATTCCGAAATCTGAAAGGAAAAGACAAAAACCCAAAAACGTAAAGAAGACCAAATAAAATAAACACCTAAAAAAAATCTAAAAACTCTAGCCTAAAGGCAAGTCCACGTCGGCGGCGCCAAAAATTGTTGTACTTTTCAAATTTTTTGTATAAGATGATTCGTTCAAGACTTGTGAAAGCAATAGATTTTAGACTTATAAAACTTAAAAACAAAGAAAACTTAATTCAAAATTGATTTAAAGATATTAAAAATAACCAAGACTCTGATTCCACTATTACACATGAATGAATATGGTAAATAACCCAAAACTCTAATTATCTTTTAAGTCTCTTATTTCTTAACTCACAAATAATCAGGCATATTCTCAAATATCAATTGTATTCCATAAGCATAGATTATCAATTGACTAAACAAATATAACCTATAAGATTGAATCACAACTAATTAAGAAAATTACGCAAACAATTTAAAGCTCTGCAAAAGCAGTGATTGAGTGAATTATAAATTATAAATTAAAGAAAATAAAATAGTTACCAATTATTCATGCGTAAATAGCTTCCTCATTGCCTTGGTTATGGGAGAATTAGCCTCTCATCATGTCGGAAACACGCTCAAAAGTTGATTTCATTACTCAAAGTGTTTACAAATGATGAAATGGATTAAATGATAAAAATCGGGTGTTTACAACGTTTATAATTGTTACAAAACACTGTTACAAAGAACGATAAATATGAAGTGCAGTAGTATTTGAAACACTATGACCCACAGAAACTGTCGTTGTCACTGTAGCATGAACGACTGCCTCTAGTGGTATTTTGTTCTTCGTGTTCTTCAGCAGCAGCAGAAATGGACTTTCCTGCAACTCGATTTTTCTCTTCTTTTGTTGCTTTCCGCCTCTCCCAAACTCTCTGTTCCCTTCAGTGATACCCTAATAGGCTATTTATACTCAACAAGGACAAGAATATTCGCTCATTACTCCAGAAAATACTTCCAATACTCGATAGTAAAAGAAAATATTCTCGGGAATATTTTCTTCCCTTTTTCTTCTCCTGCACGCGTTAAATCTCTGCAAACACGTTCCAACACGTCTCTGCATGACTCAGAACATGGTGTAGTCTCACGAAACTCTCAAAATCCCGTGAATATCTCCATCCAGGTCGTGTTCGCATGTGTCTTCGCGACTTCACTTAAACACGGGTTCTAGCCAAATTTAACCGAACCGATGACCCATACCAATCCTGTTAGGCTCAGTAAAGTCTTCCCATGCAATTCCAGCTATTGGGTCTGGCTAAATCATCACCAAAAACTCAAACCAGAAATGTGTTCTTGCTGCCATTGTTTCCCGCCAAAAACAGAGTTTTGAAACGATGAAGATGGGTAGCCCTTATCCAACGACTTGGGTGCCAAATAACCCGTGGGAGCTATAGACAAATGGGCTACACATAGTCGTGGGTGCTCCTTAGCAAAAGTGGGGGTCCGTATAGAAAATGTCCTCCAGGGGTACTCCGAGCAACTTTTCGAGCCGAATTTTCCAATAATATTTATTTCCAAAAAATACCTACAAACACACAAAACACCATAATAAGTACGAAATCGAGTACTAACAATACAGAACATTGAGGACAAATTAGACACAAAAATGCGTCTATCACTAATCCCCACGCCTTACGTGTGTACTAGTTTGCATACTAGAGTCGATTCTCCTTTAACCTCTGGTTTTCTTTTCTCAAACCGGGTAACGACTTAAAGACTTCATTGGGATTGTGAATCCAGACCGATACTACTTTTATCGTAGTTGTGTGATCTGATCTTGTATCTTCTATCGTACGAGTACAATCAGATTGATTGGATTGAGATTGATATCTCCGATAGGAAAGATATAAAAAGTAATCACAAACGTCTTCGTCTCATCGTTTGTGATTCCACAACATCTTGTTTCGCTACCATACGATTAAGATTGTTGTGAGGTGATTGATTAATCTAGGCTGTTCTTCGGGAATATAAGACCGGATTATCAATTGGTTCCTGTTCACCTTGATTATTATCAAAAGACGGAACAAAACCTTTAGGGTTTATCTGTGGGAGACAGATTGATCCTTTGATAGACTTGTCTGTGTGAGACAGATTTGTTTATTGTCAAAGCCTGTGATTTTGGGTCGTAGCAACTCTTAGTTGTGGGTGAGATCAGCTAAGGGAATCAAGTGTGCATTATCTTGATGGGATCATAGGCGTAGGAGCATAACTGTACCTTGGATCAGTGGGAGACTAATTGGGGTTCAACTACAGTCCAGTCCGAAGTTAGCTTGGAGTAGGCTAGTGTCTGTAGCGGCTTAATACAATGTGTGTTCAATTTGGACTAGGTCCCGGGGTTTTTCTGCATTTGCGGTTTCCTCGTTAACAAACTTTCTGGTGTCTGTGTTATTTCAATTTCCGCGTTATATTGTTTTATCTTTATAATTGAAATAATACAGGTTGTGCGTTTGAATCAATTAATTGGAAATCCGACCTTTGGTTGTTGATTGATATTGATTGATCCTTGGATATTGGTCTTTGGTACCATCCAAGTTATTCCTTGTATTTGATTAGAACTCGCAGTCTTGCTTGAGTAAATCAAATCAAGAGAGAGATATAAACTCGTTGATGTACTTTTAATTGATTTAGTCTTGTTGATTCTCTTAAAAGTATATTCGAGTTTGTCCATATAGATTGCTAAGCGAAATATTGGGTGGTGTTGTTAGACCCCCGCTTTTTCACTAATGTTTTTGGAATATTAGAGGGTTTGGTCAAAGAAATTAGATATGAAAGCTATAGCAAGATATACTACATATTTTAATTCATTCCAAAAGGGTTTACCATGTTGACAAGAAGGGTTAATGTATGCTAAGAAGGGACTTTCATGCCTAATATTGTGAATGTTATTTGGGTCGGGTGTAAATAAAGTGTCGGATAGGCAGACCGATACCCTTCGTCTTCAAAACCGTGAATTATCCGAATCAACTGTATCTTCCTCTGTTTTTGCAGGCAAACAATTTCAATTTCATCTGTGAGTTTTATCGAGATTGAGTCAACAAAAGACTTATTTTTCTTTTTAAATGAAATATCAAATCGATATTGTTGTTATTCAATCTTTTAGGTAGATTTGTTAAGATCGATCTAATGGATAATTTCAAGAACTATAAACAAATAATTTGGTTGCTTGATTATGTTGGATGGAAATCCGTAATCAATTTTTTTGATTATATAAAATTATATTTTAATTTGATGAGATTGTGAAAATGAAAAATCTGATTTTAAGTTCTCTACACAAAGTTTGTGACAGACATGATGCAATTTTTCATCCTATAGAAGGCCTTGCTTTGGTCGGCCGATAACTTGAGATTCGAGCAAATACTTTCTCAGTTTAGATGAAATTCTTGTTAAGAATGCATGTAAGTATGAGATAAGTTCTCCTTGAAATTACACATAAGAATATACACTTTGGTACATGGTACTGGAACCATATACAATGACAGTTCATGGAAAATAGGTTTTATGAACTTACAAGCATAAACTGTGTTCATTAACACTCAAAACTTTAACCATTATTCATAATATGATTTGGTGAATAAAGTTGTGTTAGAAGTGTTTATAAGAGTTTTAGCAGTACCAAACATATTTATGAAAATATTTTATGAGTATTTGCTTAGTTCGATACTGGGTAGGTATGAGGGGGTACTCATACCTGTAGACCAGTACGTGAACTCAGATTGTTGGTTTACGCGTACTGGATATGTATACCCTTATTCATTCACAAACTCATGCCCTTGGGGTACACGTATGATTAATGATTTAATGGGGGTTGTAGTAATGAGGTTCAAACTCTCGGACTTGTGAAGGATAATTTTTTTAGACTTAATAAATAATTATACAAAATATTAACAATTTGGGCGAGAGGTAACCAAGACACTAGATTCCACTACTACGCAAAATTATGATAAATATTTCAAAACTCTATTCAATTCTTAAGTCCTCTTTTATCTTTAATTCACTATCAATCATACAAATTCTCAAACATTATTTGTAAACCTTAAGCATAGATTATCAAGAGATTAAACCAAGCATAACCTATCAAACTGAATAACAAATAATTAAGACAATCATTCAAACAATTTAAAACTCCGCAAAAGCAGCGATTAGGTGAATTATATAATTAAATGAAATAGTTACCCATTTATGTTGCGTGAATAGCTTCCTCCATTTCCTTGGTTACGAGGGAATTATCTCATCATAGTAAAAATGCTCTCAAAATATTTCATTGATGCTCAAAAGTGTTTTACAATAACGAGAAATACAAGAAATTGATGAAAAACAGAAATCTGCGACCCACAGAAGGCGTCCAGAATCAACGACAGAGCTGAGTTGCTGTTGTCGTTGAATAACTACGACCCACAACGGACATTCGATGTTGCTGTTGATAAACGACTGCTTCTGCGAGTCCGTTCTTCGTGTTCTTCAGGCGTGTTAATGGCAGCAGCAGCAGCAGCAGGTAACTTCTCTGCAACTCCTCCTACGCCTCTCTGCTCGCCTCCAAACCTCCCCAAACTCTCGACACTAGGGACCTATTTATACACAACAGGTCACTCCAATCCTTGTAATAACTCCAAGAATATCCGGCCATAAAAGAATATTTTCCGATATTTTTTTTCTTTATTTCTCTGATTCGTTACGGATTGTTTCCTGGTTTGTCTCTTTCACGCATCATCTCTGAGTTGTAGGAGAAGTTTCCAGCCAATATAGTTAACCCATGCACGTCTCTTCCATCCAACAATTCCAAAAAATAGAATATCTTCCCTATTTGAGAATATCTTCCCTGTTTTGATTACCACCGGTTATCTAACCAATTTTGACCGAATCCAACACCCATACCAGCTCTATCTAGGCCCTAGGAACAAACCCATTTAATTTGGGCCATTGAATCTCCTTTAATCCCGTCCAAACTTCCAACCCTAAATCTGCCAGTTGATAACAATTTTTTCCCGCCAATTTTGTTTTTTTGAATTTGGGAAGAAGATGTCCTCCCCCTAACCAGAACTTGGGTGCGAATAGCAGCTGCCTTGGGGTGACCTGGGGGTGCCCCTTAGTAATTAGGTTACCCCTTATCCAAAAGCGAGAGTCCGAATAACACTTGTCCTCCGGGTGACAAAATCAACTTTTCGAGCAGAATTTTCCAAAAATGTTTATTTCCAAAAAATACCTACAAATACATAAAATAACAAAATTAGTACAAAATCGAGTGCCAACAATATATAGTATTGAGATCAAATTAGACACAAAAATGTGTCTATCAAATACCCCCAAACTTATTATTTGCTAGTCCTCGAGCAAAATTTATTCTTGAAAAGTGACCGAGTTAATCTCGGGTGGGTTTATCAGAGGTGTACCCACAAAAACCAATACTCCAGACCCCATCTATCTACGCAGAACCTTGGAAAGCACTAAAGAACCTCCTTGGTTGGCATACAATTATTGACTCTAAGAGGAAGAACCCTGATGCGAAATTCCAATTGTTGTACACGAGTTTGCACTCAAGCATACTAAAATTCATATAAGTGACAGAGCTCTACTAAGATAGTTTCACGATGGACATCATACTCGGAGTCAGACTAATCACATGAAAAGATTAAGAAGATGGAAAGAAAAATGTAGATGGTTGAAAAGCGAACGGTGTTTCCCATATCTGTCTGAAGGCCTCTGCCAAGATGAACCTAACCTAAATGACTAAGATACCGGTCTGACTAATATTAACACACTGGTATATACAAGGGAACCAGTGGTCAATAACTTAAATCTAGATCAACAAACTGGCAAATACAAGGGAACCAGCAGTTGACTACACATAACAATAACCTTATTCTTCTTTTTAACGGCATGAATAGATCTTTTGATCCAAGCGCATGCTTCTTGTCAGCAGATTACACGATAGTTCCCACGGGTCCTGCATTCCACGCTTGCTTAGGCGACGGAAACAGGGAGAACACACGCATATTGCTATCCAAGTGTTAATACTTATTCCGATTGGTCAACTGGTCTGGTCTTTTTTTTTTTTTTTTTGAAAAAGGTAACTCAGTCACTCTATTTCACCCTAGCAAAGGTAACAACTTGAATCGTGTGCCCCACCAAATCACTTGAAACAAAAGAAAACTAAAAATAGAAAGTGAAAAGGACTCGACAAGATATGGCGAAACAATCATGTTATTTCTAACACCTGAGCTTTGTGCTTTTATGAATAGACTCTATAGATGTTTCCATCTAGTCAGATTGGTTCCTCAACTCCTAAAACAAAAATGTTTCCATCCACTTAGATTGGTTAGTGCTATCCTTAATAGGCGTAAATTTCTAGGCTCTGGAGTTTATTTATTGCAACTAAAAAGTTTCTCCCATACCCCCAAACTTAAAATTAACATTGTACTCAATGTTCTAAAGATGAAATTAAAAGCATGAACAAGGAGAGACAATTACTATTTGAAGCAAAAGAGTGAAGGAAGGATATTACCGGGTTGCATGAGATTGGGTTACCTCCCAAGAAGTGCTAAGTTTAAAGTCTTCAGCCAGACATCGGAAGGAATTAGTCACCTCATAGAATCATATAGAAGTAGTCGGAATAACTGTGGGTCATCCGGATCAAAAAGTATTACCCACAAGAAGAGGAAACTGCAACAGACCAAAAAGATGCCGAACATACCCTTGTTTAAGACAACTACATATAGTTGTGGCTCAGGTTCAGGTTCTATAACTGGGTCTAGATAACAGGTTTTCATCGGTTGGATTTCCTCAAAGCTAAGATCCGGTTCAGGTATTAGAGTCTGGAAAAAATCAACTAAGAACTTATAAGCACATAACAACAACCTGAATAACTGGGGATCCTCTAAGTCAATCAGATTTGACTCACACAGCTGATCACAATGAAAGAGGTGGTCTTCCTGAAGAAAATGTGTCGACCCTAATATCCTAAAGTGATTAGGTTTAGTCTCAAAACTTAATAACCGACACATCTTAAAATCAAAAGTTCCCACAATTGGTTGAAAAGTTTTTGGTGGGAAAACAAAGTCAATCTTGGTATCATATCCTGGGTTAACCACATCAACCAGAGGATGGGTTTCTAACAACCGAGCTTCTTTCTGGACATCATTAGGTTCGGAAAAACGTGTATGAAGATAATTTTGTAAGATGGTTGAGGCACAAATGTCAAGTCCTACAGGAGGGTACTTAATAAGAGTTAAAACACACGGAGAATGATAATCACCCCCAAACTTAGAGTTTTCTGTGTCTCTAGAAAGATTAGTCACAACTTCCCTAATTTCTAGGTCATCAGATTCCTGGAAATGGTCAATAGATTCTTCTAAGTTGGGTTCATCCTCACTCATTTCTACGAGTTTATCATCTTCTAAGACTAGTGTTTCTAAATCGCTAGATTCTAAAACAGTATTCTCAGGGTAAACTCTTTCCTCTAAACCATCATCACAATCATATAAAGGATTATCAGAGAAAGGCTCATAAACTAAGGTTTTAATCATAGTTACCTCCTCCGATTCACTAATAGGAACATCAAATAATGGATTATCCAACATACTGCAGGCTAAAGGATCATGAACTACATCGTCTAAAACGGTGGTATCTCTAGTCAAATCCACATCCTTTTGAATAGGTGAATAATTATTAAAATTATTTGGATTTGTATTAGAAACAACACTATCATTATAAAGCTCAATCGGAGTAACAAATTCCTGATCACTATGCCTACATATTTCATGTTC
Source organism: Papaver somniferum (assembly GCF_003573695.1). Lineage (NCBI taxonomy): Eukaryota > Viridiplantae > Streptophyta > Magnoliopsida > Ranunculales > Papaveraceae > Papaver > Papaver somniferum. Next base: position 25,663,927 of record NC_039365.1, read on the forward strand.
TTCATCAATACTATCCTCATCATAATCATCACTATAATAACATGAAAAAGATCGAACCTTATCAAAACAAGTAGTGTTACCAATTCTAACCTCGTCCTCTAAATTAGGCAAATAACTATCCTCATTTTCAAGGGTACTATTGGAAGCACAATATTGGAAATTAAGACTATCTTGAGCAGTTCTGTGCTGGGCCTCTAATAAAAGCTTTTGAATCGACTCACATGACTTCCTTATGGTATTGTGTATAAAAGGTTCACTTATGGGTGCATTTTGTTTATTCATTTCTAACACAAACCTATTTGTATTCTCAGTTAATTGTTTGAGAGACTCTTCTAGAGGAAGAACATGTTCAGAAGGATCATAATAGGGACTAGTTTTCAATAGTTTGATTGTCTCCTCTAAAGACGAAGAACTAGTACTATAATCTTCTTGCTCGCAAGACTGATGCATGTGTGGATAGTAATTGGGCTCACCAGGGTATGACCCATATCCTTCCAAAGGATGGCGTTCCCAACCACTATTCCCAACATGGTCATAAAAAGGATGATGTCCATATTCAAATTCAGGTCGATAATCATTGTATTGGCTTCTATCATACCAGCTCGACATTCTTAATTGCAAGGGAATTCTACACAACCACAAACAAGGCCGACTCGACTTCACCAAAACAAACCTAAAGATTTCTAGCAAACAAAAAGCATGATGGCTCCACTTAGATTGTTTCTAGACCAGCTTCTATCTTTCGAAAGGGAATTCGTTGCAATTTGAGCAAACCCCTCTGGAATCAATCCGAGTCAAAGTAAGTTGAATTGAGGCGAGGGAAGCTCAGTGGAGCTTTGATACCCAAGGCCTCACCGCTATCACAAGGCGGCGCAGTCACGCATTCAACTCACAAAAACCATCATGAACTTTGGAGTGTGCTTAAAGAGCAACCAATATTTTTCGAACGAGTTTCCTATTAAGCTCGTTACCCTAACGGTCTCGTTCTATTCCAAATTTTAAGCTTGGGTTCGCATTAGGTTTCGTTTTCCTAAGGCGGGCAAGAAGGGAACGGTGATGAAATCCGAACCCTTATCTTGTATTGGCCAGGCCTTGCCCTTTACTAGGAAAATAAAGACAGTCCGGTTCGTCCTCAAACAATTATCACCTTAAGGCAGACAGTAACCCGCTTGTAGGAGATTCGCGGGTGTTTCGATTGGACTTACCTCCCGTACCAGACGGGCGATGAACCGTTTTTGTCGACTCGGGCCACGACTCCTATGCCGTGTGCGAACCCGAGGGGCCGAGACGATATAGTAATCGTCGTCCTTCCCTGCACACAGTTTATATAATAATTTTTTTTTTTTTATAATAATACCCTTCCGTAGGGTTAAAAAAAAGAATAAAGTCCAATTGTCCAGAATAAAGTCCAAAGTCCAAAATAAATAAAAAAATTTACAGTTTTCCTCACACACTCTAAAAAAAAAAAATTAAAAATTTAAAAATTAAATCCTAAAATTGTCCTTTTTTCTTCTCTTTGCGCTTTTCGCTTTAAGCTTTTTCCTCTCCAAGTCCTTAGTGCTCCACTTCGAACCTGTAAATCAAAGACAAAAGACAAAGTAAAAAGGAACAAAAAATAAAGAAAAAAAAAATTAACATAAAAATTCTACCTAAGCACAAATCCGCGTCGGCGACGCCAAAATGATTAATGATTTAATGGGGGTTGTAGTAATGAGGTTCAAACTCTCGGACTTGTGAAGGATAATTTTTTTAGACTTAATAAATAATTATACAAAATATTAACAATTCAGGCGAGAGGTAACCAAGACACTAGATTCCACTACTACGCAAAATTATGATAAATATTTCAAAACTATATTCAATTCTTAAGTCCTCTTTTATCTTTAATTCACTATCAATCATACAAATTCTCAAACATTATTTGTAAACCTTAAGCATAGATTATCAAGAGATTAAACCAAGCATAACCTATCAAACTGAATAACAAATAATTAAGACAATCATTCAAACAATTTAAAACTCCGCAAAAGCAGCGATTAGGTGAATTATATAATTAAATGAAATAGTTACCCATTTATGTTGCGTGAATAGCTTCCTCCATTGCCTTGGTTACGAGGGAATTATCTCATCATAGTAAAAATGCTCTCAAAATATTTCATTAATGCTCAAAAGTGTTTTACAATGACGAGAAATACAAGAAATTGATGAAAAACAGAAATCTGCGACCCACATAAGGCGTCCAGAATCAACGACAGAGCTGAGTTGCTGTTGTCGTTGAAGAACTACGACCCACAACGGACAGTCGATGTTGCTGTTGATAAACGACTGCTTCTGCGAGTCCGTTCTTCGTGTTCTTCAGGCGTGTTAATGGCAGCAGCAGCAGCAGCAGGTAACTTCTCTGCAACTCCTCCTACGCCTCTCTGCTCGCCTCCAAACCTCCCCAAACTCTCGACACTAGGGACCTATTTATACACAACAGGTCACTCCAATCCTTGTAATAACTCCAAGAATATCCGGCCATAAAAGAATATTTTCCGATATTTTTTTTCTTTATTTCTCTGATTCGTTACGGATTGTTTCCTGGTTTGTCTCTTTCACGCATCATCTCTGAGTTGTAGGAGAAGTTTCCAGCCAATAGAGTTAACCCATGCACGTCTCTTCCATCCAACAATTCCAAAAAATAGAATATCTTCCCTATTTGAGAATATCTTCCCTGTTTTGATTACCACCGGTTATCTAACCAATTTTGACCGAATCCAACACCCATACCAGCTCTATCTAGGCCCTAGGAACAAACCCATTTAATTTGGGCCATTGAATCTCCTTTAATCCCGTCCAAACTTCCAACCCTAAATCTGCCAGTTGATAACAATTTTTTCCCGCCAATTTTGTTTTTTTGAATTTGGGAAGAAGATGTCCTCCCCCTAACCAGAACTTGGGTGCGAATAGCAGCTGCCTTGGGGTGACCTGGGGGTGCCCCTTAGTAATTAGGTTACCCCTTATCCAAAAGCGAGAGTCCGAATAACACTTGTCCTCCGGGTGACAAAATCAACTTTTCGAGCAGAATTTTCCAAAAATGTTTATTTCCAAAAAATACCTACAAATACATAAAATAACAAAATTAGTACAAAATCGAGTGCCAACAATATATAGTATTGAGATCAAATTAGACACAAAAATGTGTCTATCAACGTACTGGGTATGCTACCTACCTCTCATTCACCAACTCACAATCTTAGGATACGCGTACCAATCTAAGCACAAGACCTGACTTCCAAATTCATGCCACATGACCATGACACCAGTCTCTATTTTCTGTCCGACTAAGGTCTGGCTTCACAATCCCAATGAAGTCTTTAAGTCGTTAACCTACATGGTTTCGTGAAAAACCTATAGTTAAAGGAAAATCGATTCTAGTCGCAACTAGTATCACACAGGAGGTGTTGGGATTAGGTTTCCCAGTGGCCAGAGTTCTCCTTTATATAGTCTTCAAATCAGGGTTTGCAATCAATGTTACCTTGGTAACAAAGCATTCAATATTCACCGTTAGATGAAAACCTGATTAGATTCAAGCTAATATCTTTCAACCGTTAGATCGAACTTAGCTTGTTATACACAAATGAAATGTATCGTCATTTAGATAAAGGTAACCGTACCTGAACGTGTACACTTAGTTAGTCCAAAAATAGTTAACCAAAGGTTAGCCATATGAGCACTTTCATATCAACCTGATTCATCTTTATCATAACTAGTTCAAACGACTCAAATGAAACTAGTTAGAGAGTTGTTCAATTTGTATTCTCATAAAAGTATACAAGACACAATTGAAGCAAAATCGATTTTGATTCACTCAAATCATTTCATAAACATTATAGCCACGGTTTGCAAAAGATTGCATTCCTTATTGTATAAATGTATTAATTCATGAACAAACCGATTTTAGAACATAACCTACTTAAGTATGCAAACGGGTACGCATACTTAAGTAGTCGAACTGAGTTTGGTTTCGCCAGTATGCAAATGGGTACGCATACTTTGTACACTTTCAAACTCCAGCAGATATTCACGGAACATGAACTTCCGCCTGTATGTGTACGGGTACTTGATTCCCGGACTTCCATAACCAGCCAGTATGCGTACGGGTACGCATACCAAGGTTCACGGATTTTGGATTTTACATAAATGTGAATATACACACTATGTTTATATCCAATCATGGTTATGTTATCTAAACCGTCATTTCAATTCATTGAAACATTCTTGGAAGACGACAATAGTTGTCTCACACAAACTATTAGCTTCAAAGCAATTCTCAAGTGATCAAATGATCAATACGAAACATTCCGAGTCTACATCAAATGATTGTGTCACACAAATCATGTAAGATATTACAAGGCGATTTTCACATGATCATCTTTTGACTTTCGTCAAGAATAAAAGATGAACTTGGTTAAAGCGAAAGATTACCAACACACATTTTGAGAAATAGATAAGCGAGATAAACTCGGCTCGAAATACCAAATGTGTATAATTGAAGTCTATATAGCAATACGACTTTTTGTCTCCAATAGGTGATAGAGTAGATATAATTTTGAGTGATAGATGAGTTCAAGACTCCACATACCTTTTGTTGATGAAGTTCCACAAGTTCTCTTGAGTAGTTTTTCGTCTTCATTCGATGAACGCCGTGAAGTCTAAAGCTCAACTACACTTTCTATCCTAATCCGAGACTTAGCTATAAGTAGATTAGAAATCAAGACTTGTAGTTTTGGCAACTAAACTTGACAAACAAGCTTGAGATAGCAACGCTTGTGAGTTCAACCGAGCAGTGCTCTAACCATCTCCCCCTTTGTCAATTTTAATGACAAAACTATCAATACATATGGATTATAAAATAAATAAACTTTGTAGATTCTCATCCAAATGTTTGATCTCCTTGGTTCTTCAACATTACTCGAAATCTTCGTCACTTCCAAGTACTCCATGATTCTAAAGGTATTACTCAGCATCATGGTTATTGAAGATCCGTAGCTATAACAATGAAAAAACAATAGCTCTAAATCATTGTTTTACAGTGTCATAGTATTATTACACAACATCAAATTTCAGTTGTATCACAACTTTGACAACAATACTATGGTGATATGTATCACTCCCCCTTAGTCAATACTTTATCTCACATGAAACCACTCCCCCTTACATAATGATCCGTAAACCATATGTATTTGTAGTGTGAACTACACATTAATTCTCCTCATTTTTGTCAATATGAATTTGCAAAGGTGAAAAAAACAGGGGTCTAACAACCACACCCAATATTTCGTTAAGCAATCTGTATGGACTAACTACAATATACTTCCAAGAGAATCAACTAGACAGTCAGACTAAATCTTAAGAAAAGTATATCAAAGAGTTATATCTCAATCTCTTAATTCAATCCGCAATAAAACAAACAATAATTTGCAAGCCCGATTGAATCTAAGAGAGATAACTTGAACGGTACCAAAGACCAATGTTCAAGGATCAATCAATTTCAATCAATAACCAAAGGTTGGATATACCAATTGATCAATTCAACGCACAACCTGTGATATTTTACTTATATAATAAAATATAATGCGGAAAATAAATAACACAGATACTAGAAATTTTGTTAACGAGGAAACCGCGAATGCAGAAAAATCCCGGGACCTAGTCCAGATTGAAGACACACACTGTATTAAGCCACTACACACACTAGCCTACTACAAACTGACTTCGTTCTGGACTGCAGTTGAACCCCAATCAATCTCACACTGATCCAAGGTACAGTTGCGCTCCTTACGTCTCTGATCCCAGCAGGATACTACGCACTTGATTCCCTTAGTTGATCTTGAAAAGGAGAGGGTACCCAAATATACCTCAAGCTAAAACTTTTCCTACCTATAAGTCCTTTCTCCGAAAGTGATTGTCTATGGACTGAGTCGAAACAATACAACATATCGGCTCACACTTCGTGTGATCGTCTATGGATACGAGATCGAGAAAATACAACAACGAAGTATGTTACTTGATAAAAAGGTTCGGACCTAACCAAACACAATAGGATTCACTTATCAAGTAAATAGGAACTAACGTTTGTGTAATTTACTTTAATTATAATAAAACAATTATAATGCGGAAATATAAAGTAAATAACACAGCAGATTTTGTTACCGAGGAAACCACAAATGCAGAAAAATCCCGGGACCTTGTCCAGAATTGAATACTCTCAGGATTAAGCCGCTACAAAAAATTACATATAACTTCGTATAGTTGAGACCAAGAAATTAAACCTATAGTTCACCTAGTTCTGTCTGTATTCCCACGCCCCCAACTTATAAATAAGTCACGTACTTGGATCAGTTCTTTTGGTTCGTATTCCAAACAATAAAGGAACAACAAATCTGTTTGGTATCAACTCTATTCAACCAAGTGATATGAGTCGGACAAAGGATCTTCTGTTTATCTTAACTTAAACTCCTTCGTCAGGTCATTAGATCTATCTTATGTTCAATTACCGAAGTAATCGTTTACGATTAAGCCAACAACACTATTAATCCAAAGAATTGTGTTGATGCCGATCTACTTAATTAATCAATCCAATTTGTCACAAGGATAAACCGATTATTAATTGGATCCTCTTTTACCGAAACAAGTATTGTGCACACCAAAGATTATGAACCCACAAATCAGAAATCTTTCATATCTTCTTCGTCTTCAAATCTTCTTAGATCTTCAATAATAACCTGCACACAATCACTTGAATCTCTTGTGATCAATCACGCACAGAACGGAGTCTGTTAACAATGGATTATCACAAGATCATCTTTAGAACTAACAACATTCTAAAGATCCCTGTCGAAACTATGAACTAGTTTGAGTGAATCTTATCTCATAAGAGAAGATTCTCAAGCATAAACAAACTAGGTGCAATCAAAGTTCAACCACCGTTAGTCAATCAAATCAATGAAAACAAAAGATAAACCGCAATTATCTAGTTTCCCACCAACGGTACACGCTAGAGCTTCTTAATCCTAAAGAAGACTTTAAATGAGCGTCATTTCGCCTAATTAGGTTACTCTCCTCTCCGAATAGGCGGCTACACCAGTAACAACATAACAAAGAGGAAGCTTGTTGTTACGAAGGATTAGTTTGCTATAAAGGCAAACTTCAAGTATTTATAGACAAGGAAGTTTGGACACCAAGGAATTTCCAAAATCGAAAATATTATCAAGATATTCATTAAAGAACAAATTCGGTTTCCATAATTCCTGGAAATGCCCTGTCCAAAAATAATGATCGAAATCTCTCAGAAAATCTCTAATTAGTAAATGCACATTACTAATTCTTATTTTTCCAAAAATGAAGTTAATTACCTTAATTAAAAGATTCTTAACTTATTTATGTTTCGATCCTGGGATTCTCTTCCCTTAGTTACTAAGGAATAACTTTGAACAATTGAATAATAAACATTCACAGCACGTGTTCAAAGTATGTCGACATCCTTACTATGTAAGTTCTCTTTCACACTTACAACCTTGAAACCGATTTGCTCCACTTCAAAAACAAGTTTAGAATTGGTTCATCTGACTTTCAAGACTAAGTGATTGATCAAATAACATTCAATCACAATCATGGGTTTAACGGTTCTACCAAAACAAGTTTCGGTTCTACCTCCATGTGAGCACTGTGCATAGTCACACTAGCTTTACAAAAATTCGGTTGACTAGGTATTAGGATCAGTTCTACCTCCATGCAAGTACTGTGCATAGTCACACTAGCCTAATTTTCCCATAAATATATGCTTCAAAAAAAAAAAACTGTGATAAATATGGGTAACTGGACTTTTGGTCGAAGTAGTTGGATAATCCGCTTTACATAGTTCTTGAGCTGGGCTTGTGTAAGTTCGGTTCCTACACACAAAGGCAGAAATGTTGTTACAAAAACTCACGAGACACGACTGATCTCTTGTCAAGTGGTTGCAACTTGTAATAAGCTTGTCAAATTTTCGACACCATTGTTTATAAGTAAAGTTAAACTGGGATCTGGCTACTAGAAATGTAGTTGGTATGTATATAAGTCAACAAAGCTTACAGCGTGCATAAACAGGGCGATTTCTTTGTAATGAAACTCTCTCAAGTAGCTAATGTACTTTGGTTAATAAAAAACAATGGATAGTGAGATCTCTGAGTATAGATTAATGTTTTTGTTAAACTTTCTCCCGATCCGATAGGACTGGTTTTTACTGTTTTTAATTGGAACAAAGATCTGAATGTCACACTAAAATAGACAAATATGAAGCATGAAGTATAGTTTTTATGGCTATATTCCATGAGGAAAATAATAAGATAACATTACATTGATTGAGATCAGAAACTTATGATTTACATGCACATGTCACGTATATTGTCATCCATAACTATAAACAAAAACAAATGAATTAGATAAGGTCTTGTATATGTTTAAATAATGTGTGTTATGGAGAGCTATTGAGTACGTACATGTGGAATTTGACGTTGTTGCCGTATCCGCATTTCTCGAGAGACATTATCCCGAGACATATACAATGCATCTTCCATTTGGTGAGATGAGAATTACTCCTGATGATTGCAAGAGAATCACCGGTCTACCTGTGGAAGGTAAATGTCTTCGAGAAGGCTGTGACCCCTCGATGCGTTCTGAAGCTCTTGAAGCATTGGGTCTAAAGTGTCTAAGATGGGATGCAAGAACGACCCAATGTGAGTTTAGACGTGATGTGAAGTCCCCTAAGCGTGGCAATGAGTATAATCCCAAAGACGAAAATTAAGGTTGTTGCATCATAAGTATACATACATGTTTAAATCTGGCTCGTCTAAGTCCCACTTATCACACCGATGCCTGACTTACAAGGTGTTTATTTTTTTGCTGACTCAATGTCTAAATCTGATGTGGGTCCTTTTTCAACATGAGTTTATTTTTTGCTGATTCAATGTCTGAATCTGATGTGGCTCCTGATTCAACATGAGTCGGATGCCAGATTGTTTGTTTTTTTTGGTTTGAGTCAGATCTGATTCGCGACGTGAACTCCTGATTCGGGTCCATTTGAGTCACGGAATAAAATGCCCTTGACGTGTGATCAAACCGCTAATCATATTTTTGAGTCGGTTGAGTCAGATCTGACTCAAAAAACAAACATATTGAATCAAATCCAGATGAGTTAAATGATTTGAGTCAGACCCAGATGAATCTGATTCAGACGAGTCAAATCAAAAATAAATAATGATGTTATTATATCTAATTCAAAAAAATTCACCAGATTTCTAAGATCATTGAAAACCATTAAGACTAGTCACCTATATGTATCCGATGAAAGTACAATTTTATATCTGAGTCGAGTCAGACCTCCAGCCAAACATTAAGAAGAAAAAGGACGATTTAAAATTTATTCAGACCGAATCAGACTCACCTAGTCAACAAAAACAACATTGTGATAACACAATTATCATTATTGAGGAAAGCTTCCAAGATGACATGACAGTGAAAATATGAAAAAAATTAGCGTAAACATATAAAAAATGACAAAAGTTTAGGTATATAGTAAAATAACAAAAATATAAGCTGTTATTTATTATGTCGGGAATTTTCACAGTAAATTTATTCTGTATTTATAAGCTTTGACGGTTACCTAAAAAAGTTCGCAGTCAACGATAGACTAACCAAGTAGCTGCGAATTTGAAGAACCCGCATGAAAGTATTTTCATATATCAACAAGGATCTTTAAGAAAATTTACAGTCTAAGTAGCTGCAAATTTGATGAACATGCATGAAAATATTTTCGTATGCAACAAGGGTCTTCGAGAAAATTTACGGCCAACATTGGACTAACCAAATAGATGTGAATTTGACAGACATGCAGAATAATATTTCCATCAAGAAGGGCCTTTAAGTTAAGATGGGAAGTAATTGCATCGCATGTCGAAATAAATTACAGTAATTCGCATTTGTTTTACCAATATCTCCCGGGAAAAATAAAATCGCTTCTTATAAATACCCCCTAAAATAATTAACAGTAGTAACCCCTTTCTAGAGAAAGAAGAAAGATGAAAAACAAAACTCGACAACAAGATAATAATACCTTCTTCTTTCTCTCTCACTCTAGGGTTTCTCAATTCCCCTAATTCCCAAAATCTCTAGAGATCTCAAAATACCCAAATCAAAATCAATCATGGGTGATAATCAAATCCCCCCACAAACCCCATCTTCTTCATCTGAGAATAGATCATCTATTAGCAGAAGACCACCATTTTCATCATCAACATCATCAGAATTAAATCTTCCACCAAATATGTCAAGAAGTTCACTTTCTTTAGAAAACCCTTCGTTTTCTTCGTCCAATTCTTCACACATTGATCGTATGGTAGGAGTAGGTTATCATCCATCCCCGTCAAGAACAATTTATAGTGATAGATTTATACCAAGTAGATCTGGATCAAATTTTGCACTTTTTGATTTATCTCCGTCGTCAGCAGCGTCTTCAAGTTCTGGGGCAGGGGCGGAAGGTGGTGGTGGTAGTGGCGGTGGAGATGGGGCTGGTACTTATGCTAATTTATTAAAAAGTGTTTTATTTGGTCCTGATTCTGGTGTTGTTTCACCATTAACACCTGAAAAGACTTCAACTTTAGATGGGAGAAGTATTCAATTAAGTCCACCAAGTAGAAATATTTTCAGGTATAAGACTGAAACTAGACAGTCTATGTATTCATTGTCTCCATTTGGGTTTGATGATGCTTTGCCTGGTGTAATTCCATCCCCGGCTAAGGCACCACGGAAAGTACCCAGATCCCCTTACAAGGTGAAAAGATTGTTTCTTTTGGTGAATTTAGGATTTGTTTTTGTGAAATTCTGATGAAAGGATGGATTTTTAAATGTGGGTTTGTTATTGGTTGCTAGGTTTTGGATGCTCCTGCTTTACAAGATGATTTTTATCTAAATCTTGTTGATTGGTCTCCGAATAATGTATTGGCTGTCGGATTGGGTAATTGTGTTTATTTGTGGAATGCTTGCAGTAGTAAGGTAACAGCAGCTCTTTTTCGGTCTACTCTATCTGGCACTGGGTGTTGATTACTGGATGATTGAATTATGTGTTGCATTGATATGTAGGTAACTAAATTATGTGACTTGGGAGTGGATGATAGTGTTTGTTCAGTTGGATGGGCAAACCGCGGGACACACCTTGCTGTTGGAACTAATAACGGAAAAGTCCAGGTAACTACATTCCGTTGTTTTGTAAACTAGATGAGTAATTAGATCAAGCTCTTATCGGCATGCCATCTACAATTGACATTAACTCCAATAACTTTCCATTTAATAATAGCGGATAGATCGGGACATTTTTCCCATGCCGAAATGCATGGATTTCAATTTGTATATTTATGAGTGCAGACAGAATGGTGGACTTTTAAGTGGTTGCCATTGCCCATTGGGGATCAGAAAATTGCCTTAAGTTGATGTTCTGTATCAAATAATCAACTGTCTACATCGGAGAATATTGCCCCTTGAGATTAGAGTGTGTACCTTCAGGTTGTCCATTTGGAGTTTTACGTGAATGATAATTGCAACACAGAATCAACTGTTTACAGGGAGGAGAACATGGATAGGATGTCTCACCTAAAGATTAGAGTATGGACCTTCTGGTTTCCCATTTAGAATGTCATGCGAGTGAGGCATTAGGAAAAATAAAGGATCCCTTGTCTGCGTCGATTCAGGATGTGGGTTTTGTGATGATGGTCATGTTCACTGCATTAATGTCCGGAACTCCTTATTTGGATACAAATTTTGATATCATAGATTATCCCACTCCCTTTCCATATTAGAGCATCTTCTGTTTCGTAATGAGAAATGGATATATTAGAATGTAGAGGGTATGAAAATATGAACAAAAGTTTGGTATATCATATAATTGAATGAGAAACAACTAGAGCAGGAATATTCAATTGTACGGGGTGGCATTTGTCTGGATTGTGGTTTTCACAACACAAACCATCCTAATTTACTCATTTGATCTCCTGTCTGACTGTTGTTAATATTCATCCTTAAAATTAGTTCTGGTCACAGTCAGACTAGATATAGTACTCAACTATGTGTGGTGTCTGTTGAAGAAGTTGGGATTTTAATTATCCTCTCACATAATTTTTTACAGAACTGCAAGTATCATATCACATGGTTCTTTATTTTATTACTGTTCTGGTGTTTTAGCATTTGTTTGACTGGCGTAGTACCTGGTCACATTATCTATTGTCTAATGCTAGGGCTTGTTGAATTGACACCTTGTGATACTTTCAATTTGTGTAGATTTGGGATGCATCACGCTGTAGGAGGGTAAGGACTATGGAAGGCCATCGATTACGTGTTGGTGCACTTGCATGGAGTTCATCTGTATTATCTTCAGGTAGCCGTGACAAGAGTATTCTCCAACGTGATATTCGTGCTCAAGAGGATTTTGTTAGTAAGCTCAGTGGTCACAAATCAGAAGTGAGGCCTTAGATACATCTTGGAGTGCCTGTTTTAATTTTTTTTTTGCTGATTTTAACTTTTAAAACTTCAAGCTACGTTTAATTCTTTTATTAAAAAGGTAAAAATAAATAAAATCACTTCCACTTATTATATTTCAACAATTGTTGCAGGTTTGTGGATTGAAGTGGTCTTATGATAACCGCGAATTAGCATCTGGTGGAAATGATAACAGGGTGAGTTGGTCTTCATCATTTCCTTGTTTAATGGTAGGACCGTAATTGCGTTTGTTGTGTATTTACTTTATTCATCTATTTGTCCTGCAGCTGTTTGTTTGGAATCAACATTCAACACAACCAGTGTTGAAATATTGTGAGCACACTGCTGCTGTAAAAGCAATTGCATGGTCCCCACATTTACATGGACTTCTTGCATCCGGTGGTGGTACTGCAGACAGATGCATTCGTTTTTGGAATACAACTACAAATTCACACCTCAGTTGCATGGACACTGGGAGTCAGGTGACCTTCTGAACAATCTCATGTTATCATTTTTAGGCATGTTGCTTCTGCTTAAGAAATGATATGTTAGTACTAGATTATCAGAGACAACCTATTAACTTGGGATGTGTTCTTCATGTTGTATTGAGATGAATTAATAATGGCGCACGAGGGACAGAATTCATCCTCTTTGAAAATGAAAAATCGGTTAGCTGCGAGATTTTCATTAGGACAGCATGTTAGGCAAGTCATATTATGATTCATTTGACATTCATTGATCTATGTAACTCGGACGAGAATTTCACCTATATATGCATGGATTCACTCCCCGTTTTAGTTAGTTATTACCCTGTGGTATTGTTGATTATGATGCAGTACTACTTTGGTAAGGTATCACTGCATGTACATTTTGTAGTCAATCTCGTGTCTTCCAGTTCAGCATCAACACAAAACAATGAAAGTACTACCACTATAATGCTAATGAAGTTGCAACTGCGATGCAGGTTTGCAATCTTGTGTGGTCTAAAAATGTGAATGAACTAGTCAGCACCCATGGTTACTCCCAAAACCAGATTATTGTTTGGAGATATCCTACCATGTCAAAGGTATGTGAATTAGTCATCTTATAAACTCACTGAAAAACCAAAACTCCATGATAAATAAACTAATCATCTACTCCTTTGTTGCAAATGCAGCTGGCTACCCTTACTGGTCATACATACAGGGTTCTATATCTTGCCATTTCCCCTGATGGACAGGTAGTTTAAGCTACACTACTTACAAAACTCGGCAGATTTCCTTATCTTATGTTATCGGTAGATTTTCTCATCTTAAAATCTTTGCTTTCAGACAATTGTTACAGGAGCAGGCGATGAAACACTTCGGTTCTGGAATGTATTTCCTTCTCCAAAATCGCAAGTATGTTCTTGCCTCTTTATTCAATAATTTGATAAGTAGATGTACCTCCTTGTTCTGCACGGCACTATTCTATAAATCAACCGCTAGAGCAATAAATTGAGACCTGTTCCATAAAACATTTCATGCGACCAAAGAAATATATATGCACACATTTTTCATGTCAGCTGATCCCGTGACTTGATAAATATGGATCTCATTTCTGTGTTTGGCTCTTAATCAGAACTCTGATAGCGAAATAGGAGCGTCTTCTCTTGGCAGAACTCAAATCAGGTGACCCTATAGTACCCACTGACATGTGTAAGCTACTGCAGCCAAAAAAATCCTTGATCCTTGAAGAACAAGGAAAACAGATACAAGCCTGGAAAAAGAAAAGAATAATTAGGAGAATTACACGTTAATAGAGAATTAGGCGTTGATTCCACAGAGAAGGAACTAGTTTTGAGAAGGAAGAAAACGGCGAAACAGAATAATGGGGTTGGATATTTTTTTGCTTCTTTTGGATGAATGCGATTTTCTTTTCTTTTTTCATTATTTGTTTTCTTCTTCTCAATGTTTTCCTTTTTATTTCCCACAGAGGTATAGATGTATAGTGGGGGAGATGTTGAACAAACATTCCCTTGGCATTATTTTGTATAATCGCCATAGCATATATACTGGTGTTCACCATCCTAACTGTTTGATGAATGAACCCACTATTTATGTAACATGGTATCCCTCATCTTCTTTATTTGTAAATATCAACATATTATATCATTCATTCATATTCTCTAAACATTTCTTTACCTGCAGTTATACCTAAATATACACCAGGCTACTGTTTTTCTTTTTTATTATTAATTTAAGGATTTGTTCAGCTGCTTTTACATGTAGATTATTAGTAGCATCACTCACTGGTGTAACTTACAAAGTAAGCAGAAATAATGAAGGCTCAGATTGTGTGTAGAATAAATTGGATGATATGCACATATCCAAGATTCTTTTTGTGTAACTTGGTAATATCCTATCAAGGGAGATTGCAGAAAGACAACATTCTTTTGGCCCATTTAGAAAAAGGAAGCAGATGTGAGTTGAACCTTGTACTTTTTAAATAGATGGTTTACACTCACCGGTCATACAATTGAATCGCTAGGACATTCTTAATTGCTTATATGTTGCTCGTACCATCGGGAGGGTTCACGTGTTTAAGGCCTTGGGCAGTTAAGATTGCTATGTTGATATTGATAGACAAGTTAGATTGAAAATGGTCCTCAAAACGTGGTCTAGCAAATATCCTAGTTGAGAGTAAAACCTCAATCTGTCCGCATCTCATTTTGCATATTGAAAACGTGTTCATCTTTAGCTTTATCCCTTTGGACCTTTTCTATCTTCGGCAGTCTTGTCAATGTCTGGAAATTTAAGGTTCAAAGTGACCCATCCCAAGATTATCCAGAGGTGTCTTCTTTAAGTTTTGTGAGGCTGTTCATGATGATGTAGCTCACTAGCAGTCTAGGACACTCCAAGAAGTTCAAACAGTCACTCATTGGACTAATGCATAGTCGCACGCAGGTATAATGATCGATAATTCAATACTTCCCATGGGAGGCTTTCATGTAACTCTTCAGCGTAGGTGTAGACGGTAGAGGAGCATATTGTTGGGCCGTGATGCACTTCGCTGGCACAGCTTCTAGATTTTAGTTTTTGTGCAAGAATGCTAGTATTCCCTCTTCATTTTTCCCCTTGGGGCCCAGGAACCGTGTTTTTCACCGCATGACCTGATTGATATCAAGAACAAATAACCGTTATAACGGTTACAACACAGTCGTACGCCTGCGTAAGAGAGAGGGGGAGCAGCGCACTAGAGAAGCAGTGAAGGCCAGTGCCAAAGGTGAAAGATCGTGCAATTATTGCATAGAGAAAGAAAATAAAAGAAAAGAAAAGAAGCGCAATGCATAGAGAGGTCCACATGGTACATTCGTTTGTGCGATAAAACTTGCATGTACCCGCGGGAACATGAGAGGACTTGGAAACACAAACAAAGAAGACAAAAGTCTAAACATGATTGGTGTTTTCTGTGCACCTGATACTAAGATCTTCTTTTCTTTCTTAAGAGAAGCAATCCCTTCCATTGTATTCTGCAAAAACATTAATCCAACGGTTACAAGCATCCTCCCAACTGTGTGCAATTTCATTTTTTAGGTTTGTTAGATTTCTCTGCATCCGACTCCATCAACTCAATGATGCGTGTATATTTTTCTGATTTGCCGGTAAGAACTAGAATTCGGACGAGTTTCCCATCACTATCACCTTATTCTCCTTCAAGAGATTTTTTACTGTACGCATATGCCACCAGTGGTGTTCATCTCCCAATGACAACACAGAAACCCCAAAACCTGCAAGCCTAAAAGCTCCCTAAAGTTGGATAGTAATCTAGACCGAGCACTAGAGAAAAATGAATCGTATGTTCTACACATAAATAGCTCTAGACTAAGGGAAATTTATCATGCAAAAGGTATCGCCGTATTTACCGTTAAAAGGCACACTAGAGATACCTGGACGGTTTCCGCTAGCCAGTATCAGTGTGTTTGATCCCTTATACGAAATTCACTGGATTCGCTTTACAAATGCACAAAGAATTTGATTGTGATTTCTAAACTTTAGTAGAACAAATAGAACATGCGCCTATATATATATAGTCCAGAGTAGAACGCATCATAATTTTATCTTTGAATCATCATATCTTTCTTTAACTGGATGGATTTTATGTTTTCGTAAATGAAAAAGAAGAAATCGGTTCATGTAATTATAGTACTCTAGTGGCGCGATGATACGTATATTTTGATTTTGAATTTTCATTCCACTCAACACCACTCTTATTTGATGAATTTTCATAGGATATGGTATCTTTGAAATATCTTTCATCAACTTGCGTAACTCATTATGGTAACGTAGAATATCAAATCACATCACCTTGAAAAATCACTTATCGACGCAACTTTTGTCTACTCATACTAAGAAATTAACTCATAAGGTTATGTTTGATAGCGCTCGAATAAAGCAGAATTGGGTTAAAATTTGGCATAATTAAGGCTTATTTTGTTGGCCATAATTTAAACATGTCAAAGTCTATGTGCACCACAACTTCCATTCTCGTGCCATGAACAAATTTTCTTGCAGTTCTGGTAGAATCACAAAGATTGCTTCACCCGAATAAGTTTGTGCTCAAAATAGAAATGAAGAAATAGAATAGAGGGTACACGCAAAATAGTTTTTAACCGTACCCTACCAATCAAAGACGGAGGTCTAGGCGCATATACGATGCATGACACCAGCAATTACTGCTATTTGGCTTCACAGTTTCAAACTCGGGCTATACAGGATGTCATATTGAAGGACATCCCTCCTAACAGTTCAAGCTCAACATATCAGCAAGCCTTAGCAACCTACATCCAAGTTTGTGGTCTTACCTCTTCCTCACATAGCTTTGACGATACACCCCCTCATTCTATGCACTCCCTGGCTGTTTTATACTTCGAAGCAGTGAAGAAACGGATACCCACAACCTATCATTTGAGTGTACGTGACAGTGTATTATGGCAGTGCAACAAGCTCAAACACGCCCAAGATTATTTACTTGCCATACCCATTGCTGGTTTGAATCAAACCCTTGGACCTCGTCATTTCAGATGCGTTCTCAGCTACCGACTTGGCATCCCGCTGTTTCCCGAAGGCAGTCATTGTTCAAGCTGTAATAAGGAGATGGACATATTTGGAGACCATGCCTTACATTGTGCTAGCGACGTTGGACTCAAATTCCGGCACGATCTGGTACGTGACATTTTTATGGATATATGTATCAAAGCCAGTGTCGCATCACGTAAAGAAGCAGCCTTAGGTTTTCTTTCAGATGAGAATGCTGCTTTGAGGCCTGCTGACTTATTAGTACACAACTGGGAAAACGGCAGAGATACATGCTTCGATGTCACAGGTGTTTCTCCCTTCACTGGGGAAATCCGTTCTTTCACCCCGGGCCAAGCTCTCTCTAAGGCGATTCTCCGTAAACGCAACAAATATTTAGAGAAGTGTGAGTCTCACGGATATGGCTTTCATATTCTCGCTTTCACTACATTAGGTGAACTAAGTGAGGACACGGTGGCCTTTGTAAAGAGGTTAAAGAACTGTCTATCTCACAATGACGCAAATTGTGGCACTGACAGTTTTCATCGTTTAGGTATTGTTATTCAAAAGGGTGTTGGTTCTCAGCTTGTAGCTAGGTTACCAACACCTTTCATGTAATATTACTCTTTTCTCTATTTTCAATAAAAGCCCTCAGAGGTACGTTTCATAATAAAAAAATAAAAATAAAAAAATAATAATAATAATAATAATAATAATAATATTAGTCGAACTCTCGTACTTGAGATCAGAGGATTTAGTCTTTTATAAAAGTGTTGATCCCTTATAAAGCTTAAAAGATAACAATTACACGGTATTACAAGTGACCATTTAAAAAACCAGAACGCATATATTTTTTTTTTCCTGCCAGAAGTTAGTTTGGAAAACCATTTCAAAA
Organism: Papaver somniferum; assembly: GCF_003573695.1. Classification (NCBI taxonomy): domain Eukaryota; kingdom Viridiplantae; phylum Streptophyta; class Magnoliopsida; order Ranunculales; family Papaveraceae; genus Papaver; species Papaver somniferum. The sequence goes on from NC_039365.1 coordinate 25,682,404, forward strand.
TAACTTTTAAAAATATTTTGAAGCAAATGTTCCTACTTCTAATTTCTAAGATTGACTTTTACTTCTTGAGAAGCAATTGCACGTCTGTTTATAGTCCAAACACCTTGTAGAAGTTAGCTTGATGACACAATTTTAATAATGAACAATTAACTATTTCGGAAAGCAAAATCGTGTTGTTTTAATTTGACTTCCATGATTGAAATCTGGTTCTGTGAAAGTAGAAACACTTCTCGCTCTGGTAAACTTTGAGGTAAGTAATTTTATAATGTATTTTTCACAACTAACCATCTTAAAATCTAACAACTTTACACCCCATTGATTTCTTACATTACATTCTTGAACAACCTTTTGATAATAACATCCAGACTTACCCTAAGTTTCACCATCGGATTTTGCCCCATGATTTGGTTTTAGGCTAGCAAGAAGATCCATCAACAACGACTCCTCAATAAGTTCATCAAGCATTTAAGCATGCTAGTGTGGTCCAAAACTCCAAATACGTAATATTCTTGCTAGGCTAGGTTAACAATTTAGATAGTAGCAGTGCATATTTTCATGTGGCTCCACATCTCCAGTGACTGTGTTTAATGTACCATTTCTTACTTCCACTTTTACAAGAAAGCCATCAACAAAGCTAGGGGTACATCAAAATGTCATGTTTCAACCAAAGATATTATTTAGAGGAGAGTGACAGTGAATATGAAGTTGATGGATAATATATATGTAGTAAGCAAATGAAATAATATTACATAGAAAACCCACCACCACCTTCTTAACAAACCCCACCAATAAAGAAAACTCAAAACAGTGATCTTTCCCAAATAGGTAACCCTAATATTCGTCTTTTTTTTCATTTGGCAAACTTCTTGGGTTCTTGTCAATTTTAGACCATTGAAGGACATTTTTGCTAACAGTATAAATATATCATGGGAATAGTAGTGTGTTCATTTGTGGTGTAGAGAAGATTGATGGATCATCATCATCGTACTAAAGGGACCACTAAATTTTTTTCTTCTTATCTTCTATCAATTCTTCATGGATATCCCTTGATTAGGGGTGACTGTTTGTTTCTACATTTTTCAACTGTGCTTAAGCTTTTATGCACAAATAGAAGAAGAATAAAGATTTTCTTCGCTTTTCCACCTTCACATGTTCCTCCTACCTCACTTGTATACTTTGAATGAGTTGCATGATAATTGGTCAACGAATACGATTCTACGTGGACGAGTAAATAATATAAGCAAGTCTTATAATCAACAGATAAGATAAAATAAATGTATATTTAGACACAAAAGGGGCTATGAGAATTTGATGCCCCGAAATCCCAAAAATGATTTGCAATTTAAGCTTACCTTTTACAAACGATAATACATGGTTCATTAACTTTGGGCATGCATGCACAGCTCAATTGAATGGAAGTGGGGAATGGGGATATCATATCATACATTTGATAGATTATGGACCACCAAATAAAGTAAACTGTTAAATGGGGTAGCTGGAGAATGCTTCTCTCTTCACATGATCAACCACCAATTAATTTCTTCTTTTTGATTTTTCCATTTCCTCACACAAATATGTTGCTTTTCTGATGGCTTTGAAAAAGAAATAATCACCAATTAGGGGTAATCCTCCCTCTGTTAGCAAAAACATCTAATTATACTTTAAATGATTATTTACTAAATTTAGTAATATGACAAATCTTCCCTGGATTCTTCTGAAATGAAAAAAGAATTTCTTTTTTATAATAACTTTCAATACACACCTGTCTACTTCTTTTTCATCAATGCCTTCCGGAACAGATTACTAAATAAGTTAATCTAGTTGTGGTGATGACGATAAAAAAAAGGGGTATTTTTGTCATTAATTAATACTTCAGTCATTGTCAGTCACCCATCAACTATTTACTGTCTCCCATAAACCCACTTAACCTTTTCAATGGGTGGTGGTACGGTAAAGCAGTAACTCACTCTTTTCTTGTAAATTGTGATTTTCTTCTCGATTTACCTTACTATTACTGTCGCAGTGCCACCAATGCAGCAGTAAATGCACAAAAATTATGTTAGTTGGATTCAGGGACGATTTGAGAGATGCGACCTTGATTAACATAATGTACTGTAGAAAATTTAAGCTCTAAAACCACTGGTTGCTAGGTTCTTCTACTTGTATATATCAAACATAAAATCAGGAGCTATAAACCTATTAGCTAGATGCTATCGTACTAATACAAGGAAAATGCACACTTGTTGGCAAGATTAGGGTATTCGTATGCACGCGTCCTGGAAACTAAAATTTAAAATGACTATAGACAACAAAATATATTTCTGAGAATGACTTATGCTCTGGAGCTAATAACATTTTAGGAAATTTTAGCATCTCAATTCCCAACCACTTGCATCTCTATGGTACATGCATTTGGCTGAAAATAAAATTTTAGGAAATTTTCACTCTCTTTAAAAAAACGTCAACGTAGCAGGGGAGGAGAATGTGACTGCACTTGCTAAAATCTTTTCTCTTTTTCGTTTTTCTTTTTCAAGTTGACCAAGTTGGTAATAAAGCAAAAAGCACTATTATCCGGGGGGTTAAAAACCAGTAACATAAAACAAAATTACATGATTTCAGTCAGTAAACCAAACAACTGTCAATTGAAAAGCCAAGCTTTAATTATGATCAGTGTGTTTACTTGTTCTCTCTTTTTTGACTGGTCGAGAGACTTGAGATACTGAGAACGTAAGCAGATCAGAAGAGATTATGATATTCACAGTCGCCGAAGTTTGTAGTAAGTACACGAAGCTGAAGATTAGACAGTTTAGGAATTTTAGCATATAATTTATTATTATTAATTAATTAATTACGGTGTAAGAAGGAAGTGTAGGGGGGCTCACAGAAACACAGAGGTCACCTGTGGAGGATAGGGACTGAGTGATGGAAGACTGACTGTAGAGAGAAGTGAGAGTAAACAGTAAACCACGCCGCCTGATGCACTGTTTCAGTTTCATTAGTTTTTGACTGTGATGGCTTACTGCAGGCTAAGTCAGTGTACATCAAAATTTTATCAAAAGAATAGATAGATGATATCATTTGTTTTTATTGAATTCATACATTGCTACTGGCTAGACACGTTTGAAGACGAAAAAAGGGGGTTTAGACTTTAGAGTTGTAACAAGGAATTTCACATAATCTTTTTTTATCTCAGATGAAAATTTTGAGAACATGGTCTCCATTATGGTGTAGACAGCCAATCTCAATCCACAACGCACTATATCACAACATACAATGTACGGGGCATATAAAGTTGATAAAATTTGGTTACAATGGCAATTAGTTAAGATCCAACATACTTCTTTGGCTACATCCAACTATGAGTTTATTGGCATTTAATTTGGAAAGTAATCTACCTACTAAAAAGGACCGGTTTTGCAACATAGACGACCTGATCTATTGAACTTAGAAGTAAATATTGCCCCTGTTACTCAAAGCAGGATCCATGTTTGGCAAGATTACGGGTAAATATTGTTGGATATTTTCAACAAATCCTTGAATTGTAGGCATTTAGGCTGTTCCCGGGGTTCGACCTGTCCGGTCAGGTCGTTGGGATCTAGGGATCAAGGACCCCCCTGCAGAGTTGAGACAGCGTCTCGCTGGAAATTTTCTGTTCCAGGGTTTCTATTATCAGTTAGAAAAACTGAACAGAAATCTCGTTTCACCAATGGACGCATTGAAGGAGGAGACGCGCCTGTTCACTATGAAAAGATGCCTGTAGAGATGAAGAGTCATCTCCAAAGGGTGTGATTTCCTCTTTAAATAGGAGACTTGTTTCATTCAAAATAACATCTCAACTCTCTCTGTTTTCTTTCTTAAAAGCATCATCAGAAACAAAACCAGTGTGTTCTTGGTTGGATCAAGGTCGTACAAGCTTTGAATCCAACACTGTTGTGGTGCTTTAAGTATCTTGACGGCGATATTCATTGACCTGTTTGTACTCGCTAATTCAATTGGAAAAGGGTCGAACAATTGTCGAAAATAATCTTTCATTAGAGCCTTGAATCCTAATATAACATTCTTTTCTTCACCATGTTTTAGTGTCAATTTTCCAACAAATATGCATGCACACAGGACTATTTATCCAGACAATTTGAGTTGCATTTCATGGAGATTTTGATAACAATGCATATAATTTTCGGGAATACTTGGCATTATAATGACAGATTATGAATAACCGCATAAATATCGGCTATGATGCAAATTTTGGGTCCCAGTTCACATCTTGGATCAAGAAACACTGGGTGGAAAACAGATTATGGAACGCGCGATAATTATCGGACAACGAGGAATATCCTCTACGTGTGACTTGCAAAATTTTAGTAATATGACATAATTTGCCACACGGTTATATTGGTTCAAGAAGCAGAGATTTTTCTTTTTTCGAATAAGCAAACTTGTAAAGGCAGGCTGAGGGCCACTTAGTAATTTTGTAGCATAATTAAGTTTTTGAATCAATAAAGAAATTAAGGCGGGGGATTAATTGTGGGCCACAATATCATATTTTAGATCACAATTCAAATTTTGGATCATGATGTGCATTTTCAGTCGTGCTGCAATTGTATTATACTGGTTGGATAGAATGCAAATTTCAAGTCATGGGCAAATATTTTGGTCGCCTACAAAATTTTGGATCATATTGATATATTTAGGATCATGCCGTAGATTTGAGTCACGAGTATACTTCCTTTCATATAGGATCACAATTCAAATGGTAGTAAGCCTCTTAAAGTTGGTGGTCTTGGAATTAGAAGCCTACAACTCTTAAATCGTTCTCTCCTTTAAAAATGGTGGTGGAGACATGGAAATGAACCTAAGTCTTTATGGTCGGGAGTGGTTAAGGATAAGCATGGTGTAGCATATTTAAGATGGAGAACTTGTATTCCTAAGGGGAGTCATGGTGTCGGTCTTTAGAAGAATATTTACTCAACAACCGAGGATTTCTCCAAACTCTGTCGATTCAAAATAGGTAAAGGTGATAGAGTTCATCTGTGGGGAAGATAAATGATGCGCTCAGGGCCCTCTTTCTGCTCTCTGTCCTAGCTTATACAACCTCTCTAACACTAAGAATATGTCTGTTTTTGGGACTCACCTGCCTATGTTTGATGGTTTAAATTGGGATTTAAGTTTGAACCATAGAAGACGTGTGTATGATACACAGATTTCTGAGATGTCTATTATTATTCTGTTACTTGATTCCATTGTTTTATTTCCTGATCGGGAAGACCAGCTTATTTGGCTTGGAGATAAGAAGGGAATATACACTTTCAAGGAGCATTATTTGAATCAATCTCAAGGTACGGTACCTCTCACTCCTTTCTCGAATTCTAAAGTCTGGTTTAGAGCTTGGCCTCATAGAGTTGGGTTTTTTCCCTGTGGAAAGCATGTCTAAATAGACTACCAACCTTGAGTAACTTGCACCGAAGGCATTCCGTCTTAGATACCCCTAATCTTTGTTACATATGCGGGAATGACGAAGAAACTGAAAACCATCTATTTGCTCAGTGCCACCTAGCTTCTCGTGTCTGGAATTACTTCATCAATGTTGTGGGTAGTCCTAACATTAGTATAAGTTCTGTCAAGGGGATTGTTGTAGGTTGGAAAAGTTTTCCGCTTTCTGCGCAGGGACTTTAACTATGGAAACGTCTCCCAGACGCCATTCCATGGGGTCTCTGGAAAGCTCACAATGCTATTAGTTTTTCTGGGAAGATTTTCAACCTTCACGATGTTATTCGAGATATAAAGATTGATACTTTTAACTGGTCTAAAGGCCTTGATTGCTTCAAAGGGATTAACACGTCTAATGTAATACTGGGATGGGAACATTTCTTTTTAAACCCCCACTAATTTTTCTCTTGTTTTGGCTTTTTTCTCTCAGGGTTCTTTCTTTTGATTTTTTTTCCTTTTCTCTGTGAGGGTTTCAACTTGTTTTTCTAGCCTCTTTGGCTAGTGGTCTTATATTCTTTTATTCTTTCAAAATATCTTCTTTTCTTTGTCGAGCAAAAAAAAAGAGTATACTTTCTTCCATGGAGTATATTTTATATTATTAAATAAAATTAGGTTACAAAGTGAACATTTTAGTTTAATGTGCAGATCTTTCAGTCAAGAGGCAAACTTCGAGTCATAGAGTAATTTTTTGGTCAGAAAACGTATTTTCAGTCTTAAAACAATTTTCTGCAAATGAGGTTGCTAGGTTTAAATTATTCGTTACCTTTTGGATCACATGATATATTTTGGTTCCCAATCGTCGATGATTTCGGGCATAATGATGTTATTGGGTCACGAACATCATGGAGCAGATTCTAGTTAAATTATAATGACAAATTTCTTACTACGATATACATTTTGAGAAGATGGTTTATTAGAAGAGGCACATATGCTGAGTTATAGTGCATAATTTGGGCTGCGGAGAAATTTTAGTGTCATTGAGAACTCTTAAGGTCACAAACATGACAATTTTGCATGTCATATGACAGATTGGGGAACAATGCAAATTTTGGGTCTTAAAGCAATGCCTTTGCCGGAAGATTTTGGTCCTCATGAAAATCTGGGTCTCAAATCAATGGAAGATTTTGGTAATATAATTATCATATTTTGTTAAGACACAAACTTGATGTTACTAAATAAATATGAGTTACATGGTAGTTTGTTGTAATACCCACACTTTTCTCATGGCGCATGTTCAAATATGCGGCAAATGAGATGGAATGTCATCTCAAGCTTGTGTTGCATGTGAAGGGATTGTTGACCCATAACAAAAGTTGCACCACAATGGTGCATCACGCCAGTGGAGGCTGGAAAAGTGTGACATTGCAAGATAATGTTGCATAATGCCAGTGAGAGACTAGCAAGTATTGCGCCACTATGGTGCAATACTTAAGTAAGATATCAGGCCAAAACTGGTTATGCACCATAAATGTGCAGTTTCCAAAACTCATTTTCACGAAAACAGGTGAACCTGGTACAAGTCTATCCCCTCCCCTTTTTATACTTGGAGAAATATCAATAAGGCTTATATAGAGAATGGATGTTGGTTGAAGCTGAATTAAGCGGAGATGCATCCTTAAACCTTATAGAGCTTGGTCGGTGAGGTATACATATGAAGCGAAAACATCATTATGTCGTATTCCTTACCCGAGGAAGTATCAGTTACGCATAATTTCGTACATATGTTGTGATAAACCCTTTGTTCTATACAGACTAGGTTTTGCTTGGCTTTGGCCTTAGGACACGAGTTGGATTTAGTTGTTAGTCCCTTCGAGGATGAATTATGGTATGTGCTTGATACGTTCGAGCCATGAATGAGGGTCCGTAAGCACTCATATCATCTAGCTCGACAATTCGATATTATGATAACTCATCATATCGTCTAGATCGGCAGTTCGATGCAAGAGATGATTGTGGCCACACTTGATGAGGTAGTTGCATTTCATTCCTTGGATGTCTATATTGTCTATTAAGTTAAGCGATGTACGCATGGGAACTGGGCCCAGTCAGTTTAGGAAGCTAACCAGTATGCAAGATAGGGGAGTTTGCATAAGGCATTTTCATCACAAGGATGATGCAAGGTAAGAATGTCATGAGCCCAACTGATGTACTCTTGGCACGAGCAAGATCAGAGCATGCTTTAGCCCAATACCGAAGCAAAGTAAGGAATACGAGAATAAGCTTGAAATGTTCTATTTGCAAGTCCAAGACATGCCTTATGTCTGAAAAGTACTCGGAAATCACTGTTGCCTGCAAGATGCTTCGACATTAGCCTGTATAGCAGAGTAAGTTGGAAAGCCATGGAAACTACCTTTAAGCATCATGTTCATAAAACATGTTTGCAATGGTAAATTAACGTGTACTTTCCCCGTGAGCTTGAAGCTTCACGACCCGGTCACTTCATTACAAGTGACACAACGGGGATTTTTTCAGCATGTTGGATTTTCCGATACGACATAGTTATGGGTCACAACATATGTTATTTTGGATCATGTGTATATTTAGGTTACAAGGTAGAGAAAAATTCAGATAACTTAGCATATTTTTAGCGCTTTCTGAATAAAACATCCTTGTATGGAAAAAGAAAAGCATAAAGCATATATATGTATATGTTGGTCAAATTTTTCAATTATTTGCAAAGCTCATATCGTTATTAATTAGGGACGAAAATCACCGACACCTTTCTACCCTTGCAGTTCTGCATGCATCGATCCGGGATGTTCAAATACACAATGCATGTATCAATTCTAAATCCATATGGATTAGTCTTATGATCCTTCATAGTTCAATATTCATAGCTGGCCACATCATCTTGCAAGCGCTATAGTGATTCAAGGTGAAGTAAAGCTAGCATCCAATTACTTGGCGTAGAAAATTGGAACTTTTAGATTTTAACATTGAATTAAATATGATGACTAATGACGGGAGCTCCTAATGTTTGGGCACAAATAACATAACCATTAGATTGAATTTTTAAAATAAAAGCTAATGGTTCATATTTGATGCACCAAATGGTTTGTCACAAAGTAGATTCTAGAGCGCCACCCCATTTGGTACAACAAAGGTTATTAAAGATGGCGTTGAAGCAATTTATTGAACCCAACTTAATCAACACTTACTGGCAACACTTTTTACTTTGAATATCAAAACTTGAAGGACCATAAGACTAAGTATACGGAAACATTGATGAACTTATTAGGAATGGAAATATCTATCCTAAATATCTGCCCTTCCCAATCAAGTTAGTGTGGGTAGCCTACGTGAGAACATAGTAATTTAACACCATAATTGAGTGGCATTTACAACTTAAAATGATTTTAACACTGTAATTTTGCCCAACCGTTCTTACGCGAACAACATGCATCATGGTATGGAACATACACACGCAACCAAGTACCAACTATTGGGAAGAGAATTCCAACTGAAATTAAGTATTAATTACCAAACGGACCCTTAAAAGTTCAATTGAAATTACCCTTTAAATTTGAGTCTCTCTTAAACCCCACGGCTAAAGTTTAGGGTTTTGCTGTTGTTATCTTTAGGTCCACCGTCTACAGATGAGCAATTGGATGTTGGAAGGCCAAACAGTGACAGAAAATGACGTTTACTCCGTTAGTGATGAAGATGGCAATAATGACCGGCTGTCTACTTAGTACCAATGAAAACCCTACTGAAAGTGAAAATACATAACTAGACATGTGGTATAGTAGCTAGTTTCATTTGCCTTCGCAACTTTATTTATCCGATACTTCAACATGTGCATCGATCCTTTGCCTCCGGTGCAAGGATGATTTATAGCGGTTCATTTCATTTTGCATTATCTAATTCTGAGTTTCAGAGAAAAAAAATGGTTTGGCAATTGGCCCGCCAAGAATGATCCAAGATATCAGTCTAGAATTTCCTTACAAATTTGGTTAACATTACCAATAAACTTATTGTAGTCCAGCCACATGCAAATGTCCCGAAGAAACGTCATAAGCGCCAATGTCACTACAGTCCAATGACAGTGATCTGAGTTCGAAACTCATGGACACCAAATTCTTTAATGGAAAAAAAAAGAAAAGGAAAAAAACAGCCCTATAAGACATTTTTAATGGCGATGTAAAATAACTATGTTTGATAATCTTTTGAATGGTACAAACTGTTTTTCATGTGATCCTAGAGTTCTCATGTTTTGTATGTCAAGAAACTATTTTCTCTCCCTTCATTTCATTTTTGGTAAATTAGTACATATTTTTTTTACATTTCTATCTATATATGATCTCATAAAAATGATTGAACAGTTGATTTTTCTTTGAAATCCCAATGAATGATGAACCCTAAATCTAAAAAAGATATCAGTACAGTCTATGGCTAGACAATGTATATGTATAGTTAAACAGTACCTCCTCAAGGATGAATTACTTAGAAGAGTACTATACCAAATGGTGATAAAAATAGGAACCATATATAATGTTTACAACTTTAATCAAACACTATTTCAAGGTCAAAAACCTAGAACTAGATGAACAGAGAGAAAAGAGCAATAATCCGAATTCAAAAAAGGGCCAGACATATGCTATTCATAGTTGCACAAAATGGGATTGTTTCTATTCCTTGCCAACTCTTTGAAATTGTACTGTTTTTGTTTAAATTAGAAACAAGAATTATGTTCTTAGCAGAAAACAACTGAGCGAGTAAAAAAAAAAAGGAGAGGTGTCAGTTGGGTGGCATCTATTCCCCGAAATATACACCATATATATTCATAGATCTCTTTACAGTCCTCCATTTATATATCTAAAGAAGAATACTTGTTCAGCACATTTATTTATCATTTTAAAACAGTACTGAGAAAATCTTTAACTTAAAGCACATTGCATTTGTTTTTTCTTTTTCCTATTTTTACATTTATTTGGATGGTCTCAGTCTTTTTAAGCAGCTTTTAAATTTGACTACATTAGGTTAAAGTTGGCGTTAAATCATACTTCATACAAACTGCAGAAACATAAAAGTTTATGTGATTAGCCTGAGTCGATATCAACCTTGCTGCACACCTTAGTGCTTTTGTTAGCAAAGTTCATTTCTAATGAACTCCGGAGTTCTGAGACGCTTACATAGATGCATAATCATCGGAATCGTCGAATCATTTGAAATGAATGAGAAAAACCCCGGGTTACTCTAGCTACTGCCACTTAAAATTGGTGAATCATTTTTTTTCTTTCATTTAACTGAAGCAAAGATATTCTATTGATGGGCTAATAATGACATCCACATGTCATACATAATTACGTATCAAAATATTAAGAGGCACCAAAATGAAGCCATTTCTATGTTTACTAAGACGAGGCATCAAGTTAAAATTTCCTCACCATCTTTGTTATATATTTACCTGGCTTGATTGAGGTATACCCAAATCAATTGGGGTATACCTAATGATATAAAATCCATGTTATTTAGAAGTAAAACATGTCATCCCTTAACCATATATTTTCTAAATGGCTAATATACTCTTGTTTAATAAACACTAAAAATTCTGATTAGGTTAATTAATTGCATTTAGATGAATTAATTGAGTAGATTAAAACTTATGAATTTAAGTTATGAAATTTTGTTTTTGATTGAACTGATAATGTGGCAAGATTTTTGATGAAAAAAATTGTTTTGAGAATTTTTTTTGCAACGAAAATGAAAACATACTACCCAAACACTTCTATAAAGGGGATTGCAAAGCTGATGTATGAAATCATACTCAAAATTAAAGAAGAAATCAACATTTCCAGTTTTGAAACTATGAAAAGTCGGCAGGGTCGACGAATGAAGAACATGCCGACTAACTTTGGCAGGGAAGGTCCGCGGATGAAGAACATGCCGACAACTTAGGCCGGCAAGGTCGATGAATGAAGAAGATGCCGACTTTATTATTTTTGACACCGAGAAGACTGTTGTAAATGCTTCACTAGTCGGCATCTTATTGATTTCTTACCTTGCCGGCTACCTTATAGTCGGCAAGGTATAAGGATGAATAACGTGACGACCCTGTAAATGGTAATTTCGGAGATGAAAAGTCGGCATGGTATTCTACCTCAAACCCTGTCGACTATATTTTAGTCGGCAAGGTCGACAAAGAAAAACTTTGCCGACTTTCGATTGTTTTGATTCTTCGTTGTTTTGTTGTTGTTTTTTTTTGAGTTTTGGGAAAGATTTTGAAATTTTTTTGAATATGTTTTGGTCGGCTTGTTTTTTTTAGTATGGGCAATTTGATCTTTTAACATTTTTTAGATACACCTTACCACACTAGTTTGGATGGGAATGAAATGAATAATACCCCAATCAAGCCAGATATATTTACGCCATAGAATCAAATGAGGCTTTGCGTTTTTGTAAGGTATAGAAACTTCAGTTCCCATCAAGGACACATTCAATATGTTTCCAAAACCTTGGTTGTGTATAACCCCACAACTAATCATGATCAAGGGTCTAAACATTGTAGTGGATTGTTGAGGAGTTTGAGCTTCTCAAAAAGAAAAAATACATGGCTTTTCATGGGTTTTTGGAGTTTCTCGACTAATTTTCAGTCAGGCTGCGAAGTTAATTAACATGGTATCCGAATCTAACTCCGCGCCCGCTTGGCCAGAATTACTTAATGCAAGTGACTCCGTAGAGAAATAAATGGTTTCAAATCGTTTGAATTTTCTTATATTTCTAACATCCGACTACAAATATAACTTGGTTGGTACATCTAACTAAGAAATACTTAAGTCGTATACAAATTTTCTTTTTCTTTTTTTTTGAAAAAAAGAATTTACGAAATTTTTAAATAAGCCGTATATTTGTTAAAAATTAGATTCAGTTTGAAAACCCCAACAACTCGTTAGTGCATGTTCATAGTATTTGGTTGGGTTGAACTTTTCATTTAAGAGTCTCGAAGTAGCATACTAATAAATACACAAAATTAGTTAAAAAAAACCAAAATCAATAATTTCTGGGTGAAAAATACATGTAAAATTTGATACTGTTTAAATGGTCGAGAATGTAAAAATAGTCAGGATGTAAACAGTTTCATCCTACCCATTTTCAAATGTTCTTTCTTATTTTTAATTTAGATCAGGATGCATCCAGTTTCATCCTTGCTTTTTTTAGTTTAAGCCAGGATGAATCCAATTTCATTCTTGTTATTTTTTTTGTGTATATCTCGTTCATACTAATTTTTGCTCGCCCATTGGAACCATATTTTAAAAATATTTGGACAAATGACTCATTTTCCGTAATAAATACTAATAGCGTACACGAGTTCCAAACATAGATTTTGTAAACAAAACAAAACAGGCACAGGTTATATCAGTCGGAATCACTGTACCTCCAAAAAACTGATATGCTCTATATAGCACAACTTCCGAGCTAACATCTGCTGTTTCTGTATAATGTATGTAATTTATTTTCAAAATCTTTAGGTTAAAGAAAGCTCATTAATCAAGATTATCAATCAGTATCATGTCAACAAATTCCATATCTTTAATCGCTGGTGCTACTGGTGGTAATTAATATTGAAACTGCTCAAGAAAATATATAATACAGAAACTAATGAGAGTGACGATTAGTACTACACTCGACTGCTGCGGCAACTGTAATAGCATCCATATCATACAGCCAATGCGATACGACGTATACTATCTGGATTTGACTACTATGCTATACCATACTAAATACTCATGATGTGTCGGACTTGGACTGCGTCATCTTCAATTGGGGGCGGAACTGTCATTTCAACTTCATTAATTTCAAGGTCTTAAAGTCTAAACGCCCTTCCTAATTTCCTCCCCTACGTACGTCCACAGTATCTGGAGTCTGGACTATTAAACCTAATTCTGATAAAGAAACAATATTTAATTTTAGCTAGGCCGCACTACACTCGTATAGCTCATCAAGGGCTATGGGTGTGACTGTTTCAACGGTTCTGGCAAAAAAATGTTTGGGAAAAACGTATTTGACAAATTAATCTCCATGAGGAAATGAAAACAGACACAAAATGGATACTTATATAACAACCGTGGTGATGTTATAAATGCTAAACGATCGGAATCTCTACTCAATGCCGGTATTATACAGGCACCGCTTACATCACCACGCTTGACGGTGCATGTTGAAACTGGAAAACGGTCGTTTTTTGAACCTTGATCGGAACTAATCGAGTTTTCTCTGTTAAGCAAAGCACTTGTCAACCACTTAGCATATAATCACAAGAAAACTCGAAATAGACTGTAGCCGGGCTACTTAGACATAAACAAAATCTATGTAAACATTTTTCTGAACAAAATGTACTTGACATTAGATATATCGGTCTATCCGTCTATAATAATCCTAGGGGTTTTCCTATGATATCAAAACCTCAAAGTCATCTATGTTACATTCACATATTCCGATCTCATTTTACAAGGATTTTACTAACGAAAGCTTATACTTTCTAATTGGTATAAAGAAGGTAATTTAGCTAGGATTAAGAATCCTTTTGCCAAATGGTGCATTGGCTGGCCAAAAATTACAAGTAGGGTCGGTCTAAATTTATGAAAGCCAAATGTGATCTAGCAGCATGTCTATGTGATGTTGTGCTTGTTTAGTTGTTTATACCATGGCAGCGTAAGGGGGAGAGGGATCATATGTACCATTACAGCTTGTCAAAAGCAGAAAAACAGCTGACTGACGGCGTTAAGGTATCTAGCTAGCAGGTAAGGTCATCCGAGTAAAAAGAGAGTCAGAGAAGTGAGTGGACCTACGATGGATGTATCATTTGACAAGCAAACTAAAACCAATCGATGATCGACACATTAGCAAATTCAATTATCTTAAAGTTCGTTTTCTCACTCCCATCTCACACATTCTCACCCTCAAGAGTTCAATACGCAAAATCACTCTCTGTAAATTACTTCTCTACAAAACTCAGCTCCATCTCTCTCACTCACTCTGATCATAGAGTCTCTGTCCAAGGGGGTGTGGGTTCTGTCTGTAATTTGGTGCTGTAGAGAGAGAGAGAGAGAGAGAGAGAGAGAGAGAGAGAGAGTGAAAGACACTAAATAGAGACACAGCAAATTTTAGCAGAAAATAGGAAAGATTGAAAAATAGATAAAAAAAATATAGGAATTAAGGTAAAAGGTTTCCATTTTGTTACAAGAGAAGATCCAGTAGTATTTTGTGAGAGTCTTTTTTACAGATAGATCAGACACTTAACATACATACATGATACACATATATAGTCACCCACTTTTTTGTTGAAGAATTTTCCAGTACCTATTCTTAGCTCTCTAGGAGTCTCTCCTTCTTCATCATCCAATTAAATATCATCTCTCTTTACCCTACTCTGTGAAAAAAATAAAAAAATTCCCAGAAAAAAAATAAAATTTTGGAAAGTAATTGTGTCTGTTTGTGTATAAGTAAGAGATAGATAGAGAGAGAAAGAGTAACAAGAGGAAGAACTAAAACTAGAAGAGAAGGTGTTCTTCTTGTTGTTGGGTACGAGCTAGTGAGAGTGAGGTGAGCTGGTTATTAGAGAGAGGGAAAATGGGTAGAGGAAGAGTGGAACTAAAGAGAATAGAGAATAAGATTAATAGACAAGTAACATTCTCAAAGAGAAGAAATGGTTTACTTAAAAAAGCTTATGAACTTTCTGTTCTATGTGATGCTGAAGTTGGTTTGATTATCTTCTCTAGTCGTGGTAAACTCTATGAGTTCGCTAGTGCCGGGTATATATATACAGATCTCCTCCTCTCCCTCTTACTCTTCCTCTCCCTTATCTCTTGGTTCTAGTGATGATGATTCTTTAATCTTCTATCGATCTCTCAACTATTTTATACATTTTTGAATCAATCAAAGTACTTACCTTGAATGCGATTGCTCAAAGAAAAAGGAAGTTTTTTTTTTTACATTGAATGCTTATTGCTCTATTTTTGCTCCAATAATTTTCTTGGGTTTTGTTGTTTTAATGGAGGGATCTATCCTCTATTGATATTTCTCCAAATTTGTGTATTTATTTTTTTTGAATAATTTTATTTTAGGGTTTGTGTGTGTATGTACTTGAAATGCTTTACCCTGTTTTTAGTTCTTTGTTTCTTTTTCTGTGTTAACATGATCTGATCATGAAGTTTTGTTATCAAGAATTTGAACAAACAAAACATACCCAAAAACCTCTCTTTCTTTCGTCAGCATATACTTACTGAAGCAGCAGAAACCAAACAAACCCCAGTTAATGTCATGTTTTTCTCATTTTATATAAAACTTTCACAAAAGAAGGAGTTTGGGATTTTTCTATTAGACCTTTTGATTCTTTCTCGATTCTTTCATTTGGTGGATTTTTCTTGTTTGGGATTGATCAGTAAATGGCATATTGCATCGATTGAAGAGGAAAAATACTACTACTAACTCATTAAGGCATTTTTTGTTCAATTACAACTCGACACGTCTCACAGGCTTCTGATTATATTTCTGATTTCTGAATTCAAGTTCTTCTGGTATATCTCTATAATGATTTGTATTCGTACTAAAAAATGCTTTCGTTTATCCAAAATTATCTTCTCTTCTTCATGTACGGCTTAGTTCACCAGTCGGACCGTTGTTCTTTTCGATCTAACATTCTCTCTCTAATAGTAACAGCCCACAGGCTGAACTGGAAAAAAGAAGAACTGAAAAGTTATTTCTTCTTTTTTTCCTTCTCTCTTTTTACTTTGACATTGGAATTTCCATCAGTCATTTAGGTTATATCATTAAAACATCTTATTATCCTCTGAGAGGCCATCAGATGTGAGGTTATATCATCAAAACATCAGATGTGAGAGTTCAAGTTTGGAACTCAGATTTGGTTATAGGCCAGTTTGTCTTGTCTCTGTGTTCTAATGAGATTTGATTGTCTTTGATTTTTAGTTTTTTTAGGGTTTTCAAAAATTAGAAGATGTTGTTTAGGCTTCAAAAGGAAAGTATGAAGAAACCTAGGGTTTCAGTTTAATTCTTCTTCTTCTTTTGTTTCTTTTTTTGTTGGGTAATCTAGTTTATCACTAGATCTATGCTTCTTTTTTCTTTTTTTTCTGAAGCTGAGAAGAAATCTTAAGACATCATACAATCATAGTAAGTTTCAGGTGATTTTTCCTTATTGTGGAAGCATTTTTTAGGTATTTAGGTTAAAGGATTTTGGAACCCCTGACAAAAATAGAAGAAGAATCTATTTGAAAAATGAAGATATTCTGGTTAACCCTAAATACCAACCAAGCTCAACGGATACAAAGTAGCTAACACAGAATCTTATCCTAGTTTCATGTGTATGGAATATTTTTTTTTGGTTGATTTCATGTTATCAAATTTATGCCTTGTGTTTCTGGTTTCTTTTCATGTTATCAGATTTATGCCTTGTCTGCCTCTACAGAGATCTTCTTTCACTACTAAATTTATGGAGTTCTTAGTTTCTTGTTTTATCATATGTGTTTCACTCTCAAATGGTATTAGTACTACTTGTTGGAAGGAAGATCTGTGTAGGCAGCTGATAGATGATGATAGATTTTCTCCTGATCTGGAAAAAAATGTGCATGTGGATCTTAGTTTTAAAATGAAATGCTAGTATTGCCAGTTTTGACTATAACATGAACTGAACTGTTAGTGTTGATTTGCTGCAATTTATGATTTTGTATCTTATTAGTATCAAGTACAAAGATGCATCATACTTAGAAAAACATATTATAAACTAGTACAAGATGAGTTTTCTTTCGTCTGATAAGGTTGTAATGGACCAATGGTAATGAACTAATGGAAAATAGTTCAAAGAAGCATCTAATTTAGAAAAATATATTATAAACTTTTGCATGATGAGTTTGATTTTGTCTGATTAAGATTATAAACTAGTAGTACATGAACATGATAAACTAATGGGATTTAAAAGGTTGTAATGAAATAACGAAAACTAGTACAAGGAAGCATCTTATTTAGAAAAGTATATCATAAACTAATACATAACGAGTTTGATTTTGTCTGATTAAGATTACATGAACATGATAAACTAATGGGACTTAAAAGATTGCATGCTAGATATAAGAGGTTTTGAGTTGTGACATGCATGTCAAGAATCATCCAATGAGGTACTAGATATATTGTTTGCCAATCCGCCGTATTTCCATTTTCTTTAGTAAAGGCTCTAATAAGTAGAAAATTTGATGAGAAACTTAAATCTTTGGCTTCTATACCTAAGTTCAACCAAAATCATACTTTCTGAATATGCAGAGGTGTTTTAATATCCAATCGTTAATGGAATGTTGCATTACTACTGCATTGTTGTTGCTTGTGTGAAAGTACTGCTTTGTTTCAATTCATATCATTTAGAAAATGTCATTGTACCAAGAACCAGCTTTAGTATCAGTTTTCTTTCTTTGTAATGTTGGCTTAATTAGTTCTATTAATTAGAGCATAGCTTAAATTTCAGAATATGTCCAATTCCCATAAACATTCTCCATAAAGTCCCAAATGACGAGACTGGATTAATAGTTTTATTTTGATGCTAATTAAGCAAGCTACGATTCTATTCCATCGAATGGCTCGCTAGTAGAGTCATCGGTGAGTAGTGAACACCACAAACTTTAAACCCTAAGGATAAACAGTAGAAAACTACTTGGGTATATTTCCTGATATCTTAGTGCAGTCACTGTAGAAATTTCAACTATGTAAGTGAAATCTCATGACTTTTTAGGTCAATTTGTTTTTGGAAGCTACCACACTTTCTGAAAAACCTTAAATTCTCTTGATGTTTGCTGTCTTTTGGTTGTTCTATCATTATATAAGAACTGCATCTAAGGATATTAGCTATATGGATTATCTTTAGTTACACTCAATTGAGTATGAAGTAGAAAAGGAAGTCCAAGTGTGTGCTTGTCTTCATCTTGTGTGACGGAACTTGATTTTAATTATCCCCATTTTGATCGCCTTGTTTGAATGTAGAAATTTTTCTGTATAAAGCCGCAGCTTCTTGTTTCCTTATTGATATTTCGCCTGTTTCTTTGTTGAATACCTTTACATATGAGAAATGTGGATCCTAGTTTTTATGCTACACTAATAATTATTTGATTTTCTGCATTTTAGTATGAACAGAACTCTTGAGCGATATCAGCATTGTTGTTACACTCCTCAAGACAGCTCTACTGCCGAGCGCGAAACCCAGGTTGGTTTTCTTTCCGCATCTTTGTCCGACCAAAAGGAAACACAGCTACAAATTTAACTCAAAAGGGTGAAGTTAACTTCTAAGAAATTGTATGCATTAAGAACTTAAACCAAAATAAATGCAAACACAGGACTGTATCTTCCCAGTTGTTCAACCACACTTCTGAGTGACTTCTTATCTAGGGTTTAATTTGTGAAACATGACCTGATGTGAAGTCATTAAACTAAAAATATGCAGCAAAGAAGTGCTTGATTTTCTGTCCCAAAAAATGGACCACATTAACTACTTAGTTCTGATTAATCCAGCTAGCACTAGCTTTTTAGTATATTTTTAACATTTACTGCATTTTACGGTTTTAATCACTGTGAATGATATTTCCCGTATCTGTTGTTTTATTTAAATGGAAGTAATGGATGGTGGATATAATCTGTTGGTTTATTTAATTTGTTGTACTTGATTTTTATCTAGTTTGGCTTAACATTTCTTGTTGATGCAGAGCTGGTACCAAGAAGTGTCAAAGTTGAAGGCAAAATATGAATCCCTACAGCGCTCACAAAGGTTAAATATGATCTAAATCTATTCCCAACATAGTTTTATAAGTTCAAAGATAGTTTTTACTAGTTATCTTTGAGTACGCTCACTTTCATTTTATTTTGTTATCTGTAAGGCATTTGCTTGGAGAAGATCTTGGACCTCTTAGTGTGAAAGAGTTGCAGAGTCTTGAGAAGCAACTCGAAGGAGCTCTTGCCCAAGCTAGGCAAAGAAAGGTATTCCTAACCTTTACATATAAATAGCCTTAATGAACTCTCTTTTGTCTAGTAGGCGAAAGAGGAAAAAAAATCCTTCAGGTAAATTCCCTATGTCCAAAATTACTCAACATGGTAACTAGCTTCAAGCGCAAAACTGTTGAGTTAAGATACAGTAAGGAAAACCTAAGAAGTAAAGAAGACCAAACGAGATCTATTAAATTCTTTCGATGTTACTAATAAAATTTCTGGCAAATAATTTGCAGACTAACTAGTTATATTGTTGTTCTTCAACGTTGCAGACTCAAATAATGATGGAACAGATGGAAGAGCTCCGCAGAAAGGTATCTCATACCTACCTAGTTTTTTAGTGCTTGCATTGGCCTCAATCATTTTCTTCCTCGTTCACTTGAATGATGTATATCACGTTCGTATTTCCAAATATCCTATTTTGTGATGTAAAAGTAAACTTTGCAAATTTATGCTAACAGGAACGACACCTTGGAGATATAAACAAGCAGCTGAAAAATAAGGTGCCATAAAAGTTCACATAAACTTGGATCCAGTTTCCTATAAATATATGTACTGTAGGCAATTTGGAAACCAACACTAATTATAGGAATATTTTTGGTTTGTTTTTGGATGTTTTTAGCTTGAAACCGAAGGCCAAGGATCATTGAGAGCAATTCAGGCATCATGGGAATCTAGTGCAATGGTTGCTAACAATAACTATTCTGTTCATCCATCTCAATCTAATTCCATGGATTGTGAACCCACTTTGCAGATAGGGTATGTACATTCACTTGCTATATTCGTAGTTCATTATTCTCTCCTTCTCTATCTAGACAGATTTGGAAATGAAAATGCCCCGGTTTAATTATAAGTTTGTCAAGACCACTTAAACCCCAGTTAAGGAATTATAAAGTCAACCAGTACAAATGCAGTAAACACTCATTTTCTGAAATTATAGAGTTTTGGACAAAAATGGCAGGTACCACAACTATGTCCAACAACACCAGCAACAACAACAGGAAGAAGCAAACCTTGCTAGGAATGTTGGGAATAGCAGTGAGAATAACTTCATCCAGGGATGGGCCCTCTGATGCCCATCCTAATGATAAGCTT
The DNA here is from genome assembly GCF_003573695.1 of Papaver somniferum. Taxonomy (NCBI): domain Eukaryota; kingdom Viridiplantae; phylum Streptophyta; class Magnoliopsida; order Ranunculales; family Papaveraceae; genus Papaver; species Papaver somniferum. The sequence continues at coordinate 25,702,963 of NC_039365.1, forward strand.
CAACCCCCTTCCCCCCAAAAAAAATATAGCGTCATATATAGCTAATAATTTTATTTTATATCTTTCATGATTTTTAATGGTTAAAGTACAATATGTTATATGAGAATGACAAACCTACGGTACATTTGATTAACTATTCACAGGGTTTTTAATTGCAAATATTGATACTCAAATCAGTCATTTATTATTTTTGAGTATATGTATATATATTTTTTGATTCCTAACTGCATGTTTACCAAGTAACCTAATGGCTCTTATTAGTTTGACCATTTGCTTCACCTACCTTGAGTTTACTGTGGATACATGGAATTGTGGTTGAGATTGTTGGTTATAGGTTATTGCTTGTGAAACTCAAAACATATATGACACATAGGGAAACTTATACGTAGGGAGTATGTCTTGTTTTAATTTGAGGAATTAGTGTTTGCAGGCCCAGAAGGCCCAATGACTAAGGTCACCGTGTCTGACTGTCGGTGTGTTCTCTAATAAGCCTTGAGGTTGAGGATAAATTTGATAGGCTAATTATGCAAGGCTGAATTGTGGGCCCTGGAAAAATAATTGGGGATCCTAGTTACAGTACAAAAAAAGGTCATGATATAGTAATTGGGAGTTATCCCTTATCGCACTTTTTTTAAAATGGCTAAATTATCCCGAATCATTAGTGTTAATTGAGTGTTAATTAGTTTAATTAGATTAAAATCAGATTTAGAGATAAAATTTTGATAAAAGAAAAATTGTGTTTTTGTGTTGTGGAGAGGAAGAAATTGAGTTTTGGGGGGAAAATTTAGGGTTATTTGAAATGAATGATTCCAGTGGAGGAATCCTATTGCTCAAAATGAAGGAACCAATCCTCAAAATGAAGAACCCGAGGCTCAAAACAATCAGGTAAACTTCCTATGCTCTTCAGATTGTATGAATGATGCTCCAAGTGGTCGATTCATGTACACTATGCAACTACTCAGAGTGAGGGTCGTTAAGTTGAGAGGGTAATAAAGGAACCACTCTAAGAAGTCGTCAATTACTTGACACAACCTTTGACGACTCAAACCTGCAACTTTTGCAGGTTATGAAAAATCGTCAACCAAGTGTGATATAATTGACGACTCCAGCTAGTTAGGTCACACAGATTCGTTAACTTAATATGTTTAGAACCCAACGATCCTATCACTATTTGGGACAGAGATGTGGTTCTGCATAAGACAGAGTCGTTCGTATTTAAAAAGGGTCGTCGAGAAGAATTGTTAACGATTTAGATATTCCTGGACGACATTATTCTAGGGTAGAAAACCAGGTTTAGGGTCGTTATCTACTACACCCTAGTGGTTAACGATTTTTCATCAATTCAATATGCATATCAAAAATCGTTAAGCAATAAAAAACCGTGGTTAACGACCCTGTAAGTGTAAGTGCAATTTGGTAGGTGAAAACCTAATTTTTCAATCAACAAATCAAATTAAACACAAACCCAACTTAGATTAGGGGGTTTTAGTTCACTTACGACGATGAATTGGTGAGAATTTTTTTTTCTCAGAAATCGTTAATGGAATGGGAGACAGTAGGAGGGAGGGAGCGGAGGAGAAGAAGTTTTGATTGAAATGAAGATTGGGGGCCGAGGTTAGTGATTAATGAGATTTTTAGTGTAGTTATTAGAGAAGGTTAAATTGGTATTTTCACCAACATTTTGAAAGCCCTCTATCTTTTATGGGGTGTGTATAAATTGGATGAGGCCCCTAATTATCTTCCATGGCCCCCAATTTAGCTTTGCTAATTATGTTGGCTTTAACCTGTTGAGAGAACCGGTGTCATTATAATTCAAACTAGGGAATTAAATTATTGATAACATTAACTATTGATAACATTAATCTCGGGACTCCAATCGTAAAGTCATTGTATGATACTCAATGATTTGAGTTTGAAACTCGCCAACACCAATTCAAACTAGGGAATTAAATTATTGATAACATTAATCTCGGGACTCCATTAATTCTAAAAAGGAACGAGCATTTACTTAAACTTTGTTCCCGGGTTAACAATCATTCAAAGTATCATAAACCAGGTATGCAAGGGAGAAAAAAGTCTCCATCATGAGAAGACAATCTAGTCTAGTGCGCTTTTTCTTCTTCTTTCTTTCTCATTTTCAAATCAATAAAGTCTACGGACATGCCTTTCAGAATCTCCAAACACATCATCGTACATGCTTCGCTTTTCATGGTTGGATTATATTGAGTTGTTAAATATTAGAATTGGTTTTATGTGGTGTAACCAAGCATGAAGCAGGTTATGTGTAGTCTAATTTATAGTAATTAATCAGGGTTGGCTTTTGTTTATTCTAAGCTAAGCATTATGTGGTGTATTATGTCATGTTGGCGGTGGGAACTTTAACTAACTTGGAAGACACTCACACTCACACTTTTGCTTTGTTTTTTTTCCCTTTCTTTCTTTCAGCTATTTCGTCAATCATAATTAAAGTGCAGTCCACAAATTAAGATATATATTCTCATTTTGGAGGGTATATGCTTATGCATGTGGTTAGGAACCTAGGAAATATATTCATTTTAAGTTCAGGTCATAGGAATCCAACTCATGCCTAAATATAAATTAGCAAGCACCTATCATCTCGTAGTTCTGTTGTGTTAGAATACGGATATCCAACTCAAAAACCAATTGGCTATGAGTGGAGAAGCCCTAAAAATTATAAACCGCAGGATTTTAGATTGTCCAAACAACAATATGGAACTAATAATCTCAACATGCTGACCTTAATTGTTTTACTTATATTAGTATGGACCGTATGAGGATGTTTTAAAAGAGAGAATGACAACTCTTGAGTTGTACCCACATGATATTACCACCTTAATTATTCTTGATGCGAGCTCATTTCACTAGTTTGACAAAGGCACGTTCCTAAATGGAAACCAAAATTATAGGTCATAGAATTCTAACTCCTATTACATTTCACAAAGGGATTACTTAGGCACTATCCAAAGTTCCATAAACGTGTTTTGACTTGAATTGAAATAAGATGGGCACTGGAGAAAAAAGCAGATTAAAGGGGCCAAGAAACCGAATTATGCATGCATTAGGATCAGGCGATATGGATGATGAGCCCGAGATCTCGATCAAGTTTCAGCTGATATCATGAAAATGTGCTCTCGTTTTGCTACACATCACACCATGTCTCGTGGATTTTTGTCTTCAAAGAGGCAAGAAATCACCCCCAGTCGGACAGAAAATGTGAAAGCTGTTTATGGAATCCTCACATTTATCTTGCTTGAGCTAAAATAGATAGGTGCACACTGCCTTTGACTCTGACCGAAAACCTTATGGTTGAAATTAGGTAACTAGAAAATTTCCACTTGATTTACTTATGTATACCTAATGAAATTTTCATTATTGAAAAAAAGAAACATGTGTGTTTTAAAGTAACCACCTTCTTTTTCTTTTTTTGTTACAGGAAAGGAAGGAAAAAACTAACAACGGAGTCATTATCTTGTAAGGCCTATTCATATAGCAAAAAAATGTTGTTTGGCATACTAGGTGGCATGGTAAACTAGTTGTGCCACTATGGAAAAACCACTGAGCGACAGAGTTTCTATCGGCCGATATTATGAATAACGCCAGCGGCTAGTTCTTTATCGCTATAAATAGGTAATTTTCAAACCAAAATGTTTACCTCAAAATTTTTTACACAAATTTTTTTCTCTAATTCTCTTTTTCTTAATCTAAATTTTTCTATTTCTCTCTTTCTAAATTTAATTTATGTTTTTGAAATTTCCCAAATGTCACAATTTCAAACCCAACTTGATTCGGCAACACAACTTGATTTTTCGGGAGTAGTGCTTGAAGGTGCCGTTAAGATGATATGTGATAAGTATAAAGAATTAAGTAAGAAGCAAAGAAGTCTCCAAGTTTTGGATATCAACCAAGTCAAAATCGCAACTAAGAAAAGGCAAAGAAAAGTTCAAGGCAAGGAAAATCAAGGCAAAGAAGCCAAAGAAAAAGATAAACAAAGAAGAATCCGTTCATGAGCGCATTGATTAGAAATTTGGTGAAATGAAGAAGATTAACAAGATGAAGAACATTGTCCCAAATTTTTATTTTTAAAGTGTATATTTCAAAATATTCTTGTCTAGTTTTATATCTTGTAAAAAATGACTATTTAATGATTATATCGAAGTTCAATGAAAATTAAGCTTAATTCTATTCTTAATCCGATCTTACATTTTAATAAAAAAGAATGACTATTTAATGATTATATTGGAGTTCAATGAAAATTAAGCTTAATTCTATTCTTAATCCGATCTTACATTTTAATTAGAGATACATTTAAATAATTATTAAAACATAATACTTAGACAATTTTAAATAAAAACATAAGAATTTAAACTAATACTTAGACAATCGAGAAATTAAAACATAAATATTGGACAACATTTGGGAAAATATTTTAAAATGTCGAAACAATTTTCAAATTGGAAGTCTTTTTCGTAGATGCGATGATATTCTGCACGACATCTTTGTTGAAATTCCATCATGGTTTCACCACTCCACAAAGTTGGACCTTCTTGATGAAGTAAAGCAACAAACCTAATAACTTCCTTACTGATTGTACTGAAGCGTTGAATCAACTCTGAAACATCACGATTGTTGAGATTCATTTTCTTCTTGAAATTTCCCAAAAATCATTTTCCGTAATGTTTCGTGATGTAACGCATTTTCGAATACGGTATCCTCGGTAGAAGAAACATAATTCCTGCAAATACATTCATCTTCCGCAACAATGAATTTTGGTTTCCGTCTTATTCGACTTCTCCTATTTTGACTTCTCCTATTTTCATTTCTCAATCTAATTTTCCTTATCCTAATTTCATTATCCACATTGGCACGATCATCAGCTCTTCGATTCACGTCAGCACGTTGGTTTGCTACGAACTCAGCAACGCTCATATTATCATCCATATGAGCAGACAATGAATTGGAATTGGAAGAGTGATGAAAAGAATTGGAGATTGAGAAATTCTAGAGATGTTTATAAATTCTGGTGTGAGTTGAAATGAGATTGAAATTAGGTATTTATAGAGGGGTGGGAAAATAGTAGTCGTTGGATGAAGATTTGATAAGCGATGATCAGAGAACTGAGTGCTAGCTTGACTATCGCTGGCGTTTTAAAGACCATCGAGCGTGTCTGGCGTTTTAAAGACCATCGAGCGTGTCTTTGACCATGGAGCGATGGAATCTCTATCGCTCGATGGAAACTCTGTCATGTATGCCTATATGCCAGGACTGGCATATAGACATATGAGTTTGGCAGTTTGGCATACCCATAGTAGGTGCATATATGCCAAATATCATGTTTTGGCATGTGCATAGGAATAGGCCTAAGCAAGACCAAATACAAGAAAGAGGTTGGGAAGAGAACCATCACATGTTTGAGTGATTTGTTAGATTATACTTTCCTAAAGTATGGGCTACTGAATTCCCATCACTTTTGATATAGACAAACTTGACAGCATTGAGCCTTGAGTGAGCTTTGATTTGGTTGATTATCTGAATCAATCTCCAAGGGATGTGAGCTTTCTCTTCAGTTAGCATCTTGATAAATTTCTCAGCATCACTCTCAATAATCACTTTTTGCATACCAGCCATAACTGCAAATTCAGAAGCCAACAGGACTGCTCTAGTTTCAACCTCAGTAGAACTTAACATTTCTTGGGGTTTAGTGCGACAACCTTTGAAACACCTTAGTATCTCTTGCAACAACTGCCCAACCTTCCTTATAGCTGTCAAAAGCAGCATCTACATTGAGCTTTGTCCAGTTAGCTTCAGGGGGATCCATTTAGGTGTCACATTAATAGGCTGCAGAATATGAGTCTGTTGTTCTTCCTCTGGGAACTAGCAGTGAGATACCATAGTTAAACCAGAATACCGCATCTTTAATAATACTTTGAATAGAGTGGTTCTTGTTATTAAGCACTCTATCATTCTTGATTTTCCGTAAGGCCCGACACACAGCTACGCATATTTGATATCTCATAATTCCCCATCTCCATTAACCAACTAGCAATCACTTATCTACATCTCATACCTTGATAAGTCTATGTTCTGCAAACTAGAGGAGAACCAAAGAAAGTGGTGACAGCTACATGACAATGGAAAAGATATGTCCAAGGATTTCGACTATTCTAAATTCTTTGTTGACACCTTCTACATACTTTCTAGAGTATTCAATATGGATAACCCCTCATGCAATACTCTCTGAAAAGACGAGGGTACCCAAATACACCACAATCTTTTATTTATCAACCTATAAGTCCTCTACCAAATGTGATCGTCTATGGACAGAGTCGAGAAAATACAACAACTTCGGTTCACACTTCGTGTGATCGTTTATGGATACAAGATCGAGACAATACAACAACATGGTCACTTGTGTGATTGACTATGGATGCAAGATCGAGACGATACGACAACAAATTATGAACTTGACAATAGGTTCAGTAAGAACCGAAAATCTATAGGATCAATATCAAGTGTTACGGAATTAACGTACAAGTGCAATTTACTTGAAATTATATAAATCAAATATAATTGCGGAATAATAAAGTAAATGGCACATCAATATTTTGTAAACGAGGAAACTGTAAATGCAGAAAAACCCCGGGACCTAGTCCAGTTTTGGATACTCTCAGAATTATTGATTTGATTGACTAACGATTATTGAAACTTTGATTGCACCTAGTTTGATTATTCTTGAGATCCTTCACTTCTTCAGAACTGTTTTTTGATCTGAAAATAACTTGTGATCATCCATTGTTAAAAGACTCCATTTTGTGCATGATAGATCATAAGTGGAATCAAGTTTGTGGTGTGCAGGTACAATTGAAGACAATTAAATATTTGAAGACAAGAAGATTTTACTGATTGTTTCGCATCTTGTGGTATTACTTTACACACACATATTGATTGGATGGGATCCGACTAAGATCTGACTTATCTTTGATAGATTTGATCAAGTAGTCGCATAGATCGACAACTATCATTTAGTGGTATTCTTCAGTATCCGAATCTGATAGTTGTGAATCTAGATCGGATTATTTCGGATCTTGATTGATCTTACCCGACAAAGGAGTTTACTTGTTTAAACGGAAGAGCCTTTGTCATAACTTAGCATATCTTTATTCTAAATATTGAAGTGGAGCTACCAAACAGCTTTGTTCCTTTCCCGTTTGCAATACGATCAAAAGGAGTTAAGTTCCTAAGACTTTACATTGGTAAAACAACTTAAGATAATGATTTCTATCTTGGAATTCACGTGTGTTAGCCAGACGGTTGTAGGCCCAGAAATACTGAGGGAACTAAATAACTAGGGGTGGATTACTTGGTCCAAATTTTGCTGACTTTAATTAATTGTTTTACTTATATTAGGATATGGACGGTACGAGGATGTTTTAAAGAGACAATGACAACCCTTGAGTTGTAACCACATGATTAATTATGATGATGTGTGCTTATTTCACTAGTGTGACAAAGGCACATTTCCTGAATGGAAACCAAGATTATAAGTCATAAAATTCAAGTTAAATTCTAAATCTAGAAATGATAAACCTGTCGTGTAAAAGAACAAATCATGTACAACTAATGCCTGCATATTATCTCAGATTGGACCGTAATTTAAGTCCATCGCAAGTGTTTTCAGGATCTGCCTATAGGGTACAAGAAGCACGCACCATTTATCATGTACCAGTGCCACTATCTATTTGGTTCTTTTAGCAAGATAGGGAGATGTTGTTCAAAGAAATAGTAATTTCGATTACCAAGTTTTTTTTTTTCCGGATGTCCACGACATCAGTATGGCACTGTCCATGTAACATGTTCAATAAACGAGTTTTGACTTAAAATGAAATAAGAAGCAGATTAAAGGGCCAAGAAACCGAATTATGCATGCATTAGGATCAGGCGATATGGATGATGAGCCCGAGATCTCGATCAAGTTTCAGCTGATATCATGAAAATGTGCTCTCCATTGGCTACACAACACAACATGTCTCATGGATTTTTGTCTTAAAACAGGCAAGAAATTAACCCGCGTTGGATAGAAAATGTGAAAGCTGTCTATGGAATCCTCACATTTATTTTGCTTGAGCTAAAATAGATAGGTGCACACTGCCTTTGACTCTGACAGAGAACTTTATGGTTGAAATTAGGTAATCTCCATCTGATTTACTTATGTGTACCTAATGAAATTTTCTTTAATTATCTATAAAAGAGAAAGAATATGCCTGTTTTAAAGTAACGCGCAATTGGGGATATCTCCATAAATTTGGGGATACTCAAAATTAAATAGGGTTGTATTTTGGTTAAGGGAATCTTTTTTTAGGTGTGAAATAATCATATTATCCTTACTTTAATAAAAATTAAAAACCAAAACCAAAAACCTATTTTTTTTAGTATCTCCCCTTCACTTTTCTTCTCCATCAAAAAAATCATACAAATCATGATGAATGATTTTTGATTTAGGTTATCAAAAAAATTATTTTGAGTAGCGACGTAAATTATGATAATCAAAATGATTTGAATCAAAACCATCTAGGTTATCAAAAAAAATTCTAAATTGTATTTAAATTAAAAAAAATCGAATTTGAATTTCAGTAGCAGGTTAACTTTCGGTATTATTTTATTGGATGAATACAATATTGAAAGTACTTTCGGTATTGTTTTGTCAGATGAATACAATACCGAAAGTACTTTCGGTATTGTTTTTTCGGCTGAATACAATAACGAAAACCGAATTTGTGCTTTAATGAATATCTTGAGAATATTTTCGGTTTTGGAAATTCCTTGGTGTCCAAACTTCCTTGTCTATAAATGAAAAGGCGAGGGTACCCAAATATACCTCAAGCTAAAACTTTTCCTACCTATAAGTCCTTTCTCCGAAAGTGATTGTCTGTGGACTGAGTCGAGACAATACAACTAATCGTTTCACACTTCGTGTGATCGTCTATGGATACGAGATCGAGACAATACAAAAACGAAGTATGTTACTTGATAAATAGGTTCGTACTTAACCAAACACAATAGGATTCACTTATCAAGTAAATAGGAATTAACGTTTGTGTATTTACTTTAATTATAATAAATAATTATAATGCGGAAATATAAAGTAAATGACACAGCAAGATTTTGTTAACGAGGAAACCGCAAATGCAGAAACACCCCGGGACCTTTTCCAGAATTGAATACTCTAAGGATTAAGGCGCTACACAAAATTACACCTAACTTCGTATAATTGAGACCAAGCAACTAAACCTATAGTTCACCTAGTTCCGCCTGTATTCCCATGCCTCCAACTTATAAATAAGTCACGTAGTTGGAACAATTTCTTTGGTTCGTATTCCAAATAGTAAAGGAACAACAAATCTGTTTGGTATCAACTCTATTCAACCAAGTCATATGAGTCGGACAAAGGCTCTTTTGTTTATCTTAACATAAAGTCCTTCGTCAGGTTATTAGATCTATATTATGTTCAATTTTTAGATCTATCTTATGTTCAATTTCCGAAGTAATCGTTTAAGATTAAGCCAATTTCCGAAGTAATCGTTTAAGATTAAGCCAATCCAAAGAATTGTGTTGATGCTGATATACTCAATTAATCAATCCAATCTATCATAAGGATAAACCGATTATTAATTGGTTCCTCTTTTACTGAAACAAGTATTGTGCACACCAAAGATTATGAACCCACAAATCAGAAATCTTCGATATCTTCTTCGTCTTCAAATCTTCTTAGATCTTCAATAATAACCTGCACACAATCACTTGAATCTCTTGTGATCAATCACGCACATAACGGAGTCTGTTAACAATGGATTATCACAAGATCGTCTTTAGAACTAACAACAGTCTAAAGATCCATGTCGAAACTCTGAACTAGTTTGAGTGAATCTTATATAAGAATAAAAGATTCTCAAGCATAAACAAACTAGGTGCTATCAAAGTTCAACCACCGTTAGTCAATCAAATCAATGAAAACAAAAGATAAACCGCAATTATCTAGTTTCCCACCAACGGTACACGCTAGAGCTTCTCAATCCCAAAGAAGACTTTAAACTACGCGACGTAAGAGATTTCGCCTAATTAGGTTACTCTCCTCTCCGAATAGGAGGCTACACCAACGACAACATAACAAAGATGAAGTTTGTTGTTACGAAGGATTAGTTTGCTAGAAAGACAAACTTCAAGTATTTATAGACATGGAAGTTTGGACACCAAGGATTTTCAAAAACCGAAAATATTCTCAAGATATTCATTAAAGCACAAATTCGGTTTTCATACTTCCTGGAAATGCTCTGTCCAAACAAAATGATCGAAATCTCTCAAACAATCTCTAATTAGTAAATGCATATTACTAATTTTTATTTCCCTACAAAATGAAAATAATAACCTTAATTAAAAGATTCTTAACTTATTTATGTTTCGATCCTGGGATTCTCTTCCCTTAGCTATTAAGGAATAACTTTGAACAATTAAAGAAATAAAAATTCACAGCACGCGTTCAAAGTATGTCGACATCCTTACTTTGTAAGTTCTCTTTCACACTTACAACCTTGAAACCGATTTTCCACAGTTCCAAACAAGTTTAGAATTGGTTCATCTGACTTTCAAGAACTATGCGATTGATCAAATAAAATTCAATCACAATCATGGGTTCAACGATTCTACCAAAAAAAGTTTCGATTCTACCTTCCATGTGAGTACTGTGTATAGTCACACTAGATTTCCAAAATTCGGTTGACTAGGTACTAGGATCGGTTCCCCACATATATATGGTATCTAACTTATATGTGTTGTACATATCCATAGGATCAGTTCCCCTTTGCCTAAAAACGTGTTGCACATGTTCATAGGATCGGTTCCCCTTTGTGTTATAAACCTTGTTGCACCTCATACAAGGATCGTTTCCTCTTTGTGATGTACTGCAACTCTTACTAGGATCGGTTCCCCTTTCCCATATTTGGTCAGAAATAAAATCACAAACCCGATCATACCATCTCAGGGGATTACTTAAGATCGGTTTCACTAATAAAAGTCATGCCAATACGTAAGTCAGGCCTTTGTGAATAGTTCTACCAAGAACACAACAAGTTGTGAACGGTTATACTCAATCACACATATTGGTTGTTCACAAGATATGCAATGAATAACAAAACCAATAACGCCTGGTGATTTCCTTTTCGATTCACAAACAAGTTTATGAACTTACTTCCTTAGAACACATGTAAAACATTGTTCCCTAGGATGAAATCCTCACCTCATACCCATACATAATCACAATAACATTTAAATGATTATGGCGATGTTTTATCTATAAAGGTTAAGCAATAAACCTCGTATTGTATTCCATAATAATATGTCTATCTAGAGTTCAAATATGCTTCGCAGTTTTGTTTTCAATATGCATGACTTGAAAGATACGTTAGGGAATGAAACAGTTCAAGTCAAATATCACTAACCTCAATTGGAAGGATGATTGTTGTCGTTGTATCTCCTTGCTTCATCACATCTTCAAGTCTTCGCAATACTTGTAATGTCTCATATCCTAATACTTTCAAGCTAACCAATACGAAGTTGACTCTAGTACATAATCAAGCGACTCTTAACATGAGTTTTGATTCACTAAAATATGACAACCAAACTTGATATACCAACACTTGTTGGGTTCAACCGAGCAATGCTCTAACAATAAATAATTGAAGTTTTCCTTCTAGCAAACTAATCCTTCGTAACAACAAACTTCCTCTTTATTATGTTGTCACTGGTGTAGCCTCCTATTCGGAGAGGAGAGTAACCTAATTAGGCGAAATCTCTTACGTCGCGTAGTTTAAAGTCTTCTTTGGGATTGAGAAGCTCTAGCGTGTACCGTTGGTGGGAAACTAGATAATTGCGATTTATCTTTTGTTTTCATTGATTTGATTGACTAACGGTGGTTTAAATTTGATAGCACCTAGTTTGTTTATGCTTGAGAATCTTCTATTCTTATACAAGATTCACTCAAACTAGTTCAGAGTTTCGACAGGTATCTTTAGACTATTGTTAGTTCTAAAGACGATCTTGTGATAATCCATTGTTAACAGACTCCGTTCTGTGCGTGATTGATCACAAGAGATTCAAGTGATTGTGTGCATGTTATTATTGAAGATCTAAGAAGATTTGAAGACGAAGAAGATATTGAAGATTTCTGATTTGTGGGTTCATAATCTTTGGTGTGCACAATATTTATTTCGGTAAAAGAGGATCAAATTAATAATCGGTGTATCCTTGTGATAGATTAGATTGATTAATTGAGTAGATCGGCATCAACACAATTTTTTGGATTAATAGTGTTGATTGGCTTAATCTTAAACTATTACTTCGGTAATTGAACATAAGATAGATCTAAGGACCTGACGAAGGAGTTTATGTTAAGATAAACAGAAGATCCTTTGTCCGACTCATATGACTTGGTTGAATAGAGTTGATACCAAACAGATTTGTTGTTCTTTTAATGTTTGGAATACGAACCAAAGGAATTGTTCCAAGTACGTGACTTATTTATAAGTTGGTGTCAGGACGTTTTAAATTGCTTGAGAATAGTTGTTAAGGGCTGACCACTTGTTATTAGCGCCCAATGGTTGTTTTGAATTGTATGGTCTCTAGTCAGTGCTTGTGCAAGTCGCACGATTTGGCCTTGTGTGTCTTTTTATTCTCATTCGAGCTATAAGGATAGACATGAAAAAGTAAATCTAAGAAACCTTCTCCCTCATTCTGTTCTTCTTCAATCCTTAGTGATTATCTAGTTTTTGAGATAATTTGTAAGGCTAGTCCTTACAATTGGTATCAGGAGAAGTCGATCTGTAAACCATGGTTAATCAGAAAGACTTTGATGATCTTCACAAGAAATTCAATGCGCTGATGAAGAGTCATGAAGAAATTTTTAAAAAGTTTGATGAAACCCAGTGAAGCATTTCACACTCATTAACAGAGATGAGGTTAATGGAGGATAGAATTGTTGGCAAACTTAAAGCTGGTGATGGTATTCTCGAAACACCCAAAGATGCTCATTCACGAAACAAACAAGGAGAGGGTAATCATACTCAAGGTAATCGTCAAATCTTTAATCATCTTACTAGTCAGCATAAGCCTAAAGTTGAATTTCCAAGGTTTGATGGTCATTATCCTAGATCTTGGATTCGCAAGTGTAAAAAAAAAATCAGTTACATATAATGGATGACGAACAAAAAGTTATGCTAGCTTCTCTATACCTAGATGGCAAAGCAGACGTTTGGTTCCAAGATTATCAAGAAGGTAGAGACATCATATTGTGGGAAGAATTTGCGGTAGATATAAATTTTCGATTTTAGGAGTTGGGTCATGATGACATAGTGGGTGAATTCAATAAGTTAATCCAGGAGGGAAATATGTTAGAATATCAAGAATTGTTTGAAGAACTAAAGGCTCTTATGATTGCTAAGAATAAGCACCTGACTGAAAATTATTTCACCTCTAATTATGTGAGTGGATTGAAAGAGGAGTTAAGGCTTGCAGTGCAAATGTTCTCCCCAATAAGTCTTAAGCAAGCTATGTACCTAGCTAGAATGCAGGAGGCCATCATGGAGAAGACTATTAAAAAAGCTAAGGAAGCCTACAGACTTCCCCCTATTTCCATTCCAAGAAGAAGCAACAGTAAAAGTTTTGTAACATCTCCAAGAACAAATTCACCCTCTCCAAGGCATATGGCTATCTCAAGTTTACCACTCATTAGGAAGCTCACTTATACTGAATTGAAGACTAGGCGAGATAAGGGGCTATGCTACAATTGTGGTGAATTTTATACTGCATGACACAAATGTTTCAGACAACAGTTGTATATGCTAGTGGGAGAAGATGAAGATCAAGGTACATATGAGGAAGCTTCTCTAGTCAGCTCTCCAGTTATACAAGAAGTTTAAGAGGAAGTGGAGATATCTCTACATGCCTTATCAGGTATTAAGCCTCAAAACACCATTATAATTCAAGGTGTGGCTAGCAATAACAAACCCATAACCATTTTGGTAGATAGTGGCAGTACACATACTTTTGTAGACCCTGAAATATCTAGGTACAGTGGTGCCCTTATAGAACCCACACCAGCTTTTCATGTGGCTGTAGAAGATGGGAACAAGCTTAATAGTGAAAAAAAATGCCCTAAGTCCTCATGGTGCATGCAAGGGCATAAGTTTGAATGAGAATCCAGAGTCTTAGCATTGGGGGGATGTGACATGGTGTTGGGAGTGGATTGGATGAAGGGTATTAGTCCTGTCCAGTTTGATTTCAAGCAGTTAACATTGACATTCAACAGGGGAAATGAAGAAATTATTCTGAAAAGAAGCAATGAGGCTCCCAAGGTGTCTATGATGACAGCTAAGGCATGTCAGAAATACCTCAAGAATAGAAAGTATGGAGTCATGGGTCATCTGTTTTACATTTCAGCCAAAGAGGTACAAACTACTACTCCCAAACCTCTACAACCCATTTTAGATTCCTACAATTCATTTTTTCAAAAACCCAATAGCCTACCTCCATAAAGAGCCCATGATCATCACATACCCCTTAAGACACTCTCTACACCTCCAAACCAGAGGCCCTACAGAATTCCATATGTACAAAAAGAAATTGTAGAACAGTTGATACAAGAAATGCTCAAGTCAGGAGTTATTATGCAAAGTCACAGCCCCTTCTCATCTCCCATATTGTTAGTAAAGAAAAAAGATGGGAGTTGGAGATTCTGTGTAGATTACATAAAATTGAATGAACTCACAATAAAGAACAAGTACCCCATTCCAGTGATAGAAGAGCTACTTGATGAGCTACAGGGGTCACATGTCTTCTCCAAGATTGATTTGAGAGTTGGATATCACCAAATCAGGGTTTCACCTTCAGATACTCACAAAACAACATTCAAGACTCACCAAGGTCACTATGAATTCCTAGTTATCCCCTTTGGATTAACCAATGCCCCAACAAGTTTCCAAGCATTTATGAATGATGTCTTTCAGCTACATTTGAGGAAATTCATATTGGTCTTTTTTGATGACATTTTAGTGTACAGCCCTGACATGGAAACTCATGCTAGACACTTGGAAATCACTCTTGGATTACTTAAGGAGCATAGTTTATTTTCCAAGATGAGCAAATGTTCCTTTGGACAAACTTCACTGGAGTACTTGGGCCACATTACCAGTGGGGAAGGAGTTGCTGCTGACCCTAGCAAGGTGGAGTGCATGAAGAATTGGTCCATTCCAGAGACCTTAAAGGAGTTGAGGGGATATTTAGGGTTAACTGGGTACTACAGAAAATTTGTGCAGAATTATGGACTTATTGCTAAACCATTGACTGAATTGCTGAAGAAGAACAAGTTTCAATGGAGTTCAGAATCCACTAGTGCATTTGAGATGTTTAAGGAATCCATGACAACCACTCCAGTGCTCATTCTTCCTGACTTTAACAAGCCCTTTGAGCTAGCCGCAGATGCCTGTGATTTAGGGGTAGGTGTTGTATTGATGCAGGAGAAAAGACCTATTGCATTCTACATCAAAGGAATGGGTACCAGATTTCTAGCTATGTCAACTTATGAGAAGAAGATGACGGCCATAGTCATGGCTGTTAGCAGGTGGAAGTCTTACTTAATGAACAACAAATTTACTATATATACAGACCATCAAAGCATCAAGTACTTCCTAGAGCAAAGGGTTAACTCACTTCTGCAACAAAAGTGGTTAGGTAAATTAATAGGATACAACTATGAATTGAAGTATAAGAAGGGTTGTGATAATAAGGTGGTTGATGCACTGTCAAGGGTTCACCCTCCAGAAGAAGCATCATGCAATGCTATTTCTCAACTACATCCAGCTTGGTTGAAGGAAGTACAAGAGAGCTACTCAGAAGATGTTGTAGCTACAGAGTTACTACCAAAGCTAATGATATAAGACAACAAAGCTGGAGAATTCTCACTTGAGCAAGGGGTCATTAGACACAAGGGCAGATTATATTGGCAGCTCTGGAGAGCTAATAGAGGGGGTCATGGAAGCAGTGCATTCTTCTTCAGTAGGTGGAGATTCAGGCTCAAGGGCTAGTTACCAGAAGTCCAAGTCTTATTTTTATTGGAAGGGCATGAAGAACAACATAACCCAGATGGTCCAAGAGTGTGACACTTGTCAACAACACAAAGGTTTCACTACTCTTCCAGCAAGAATCCTACAACCTTTTCCAATTCCTGAACATGCCTGGACAGACATTAGCATGGATTTCATCACTGGTCTACCCAAATCTAAAGGAAGGGAGATTATATTGGTGGTAGTGGATATATATACCAAATACATCCACTTCTTAGCACTCAGCCATCCCTACACAGCAGCAACAGTGGCCAAGGTAATGCTTGACTCAGTCATTATTGCATGGACTTCCAAAAACCATAGTGTCAGACAGAGATAGTGTTTTTCTGAGAAAATTTTGGCAATGCCTACTGAAAAGAATGGGAAATTCCTTGCATTTAAGTACTGCTTATCACCCTCAACCAGATGGACAAACTAAGAGGGTGAATGCATGCCTAGAAACTTACTTGAGGTGTATGACAAGTTATAAGCCTAACAAATGGGTGTCATGGTTATCACTGGCTGAATGGTGATTTAACACCAGATGCCATACCAGCTTGAAGTTAACACCCTTTGAAGCTCTGTATGGGTATAAGCCTCCACAATTTGGTGTATCTTCTACAAATGCTGGAATCAGTCTTGGTGCAGATGAGTATCTACAACAGAGATTGATCATGGGGAAAATGCTGAAAGGGGTGCTTGAAGAAGCTCAGTACAAGATGAAACAACAAGCAGATAAGAAGAGAATTGAAAGGGAGTTCAAAGAAGGTGATTGGGTGTATTTAAGGCTCCAACCCTACAGACAGACATCAGTCCAATTAAGGAAAAATCTGAAGCTTGCTGCCAAATTCTTTTGCCCTTATAAGGTACTTGAAAGGATTGAGAATGTGGCCTACAAATTGCAACTTCCACTAGAGTCCAAGATTCATCCCACATTCCATGTCTCCCAGTTGAAGGCCAATCTAGGAGCAGGATTGCTGCCCCAAACTACACTGCCCAAGTTGAACAAGGACAAGGAGATGAAGGTGAATCCTCTGCAAATTTTCGACAGTAGGAAAGTTAAGAAAGGTAACTAGAACATCACCCAAGTGTTAGTGCAATGGGAGAATTTATCAGATCAAGATGCTAGTTGGGAAGACGAGGACTTCATGACACACCAGTTTCCAAAGCTAAACCTTGAGGTCAAGAATTTGGAAGAGTAAAGGGTATTGTCAAGACCCAAGTTTAGTTAGGTTTTAAATTGCTTGAGAATAGTTGTTAAGGGATGACCACTTGTTATTGGCGCCCATTGGTTGTTTTGAATTATACAGTCTCTAGTCAGTGCTTGTGAGAGTCATAGGTTCTAGGCGTGGGAATACAGACGGAACTAGGTGGACTATAGGTTTAGTTGCTTGGTCTCAACTATACGAAGTTAGGTGTAATTTTGTGTAGCGGGTTAATCCTGAGAGTATTCAATTTTGGACAAGGTCTCGGGGTTTTTCTGCATTTGCGATTTTCTCGTTAACAAAATCTTGTTGTGTCATTTACTTTATATTTCCGCATTATAATTTTTTATTATAATTAAAGTAAATCACACAAACGTTAATTCCTATTTACTTGATAAGTGAATCCTATTGTGTTTGGTTAAGTCCGAACCTTTTTATCAAGTAACGTACTTCGTTGTTGTATTGTCTCGATCTCGTATCCATAGACGATCATACGAAGTGTGAACCGATTAGTTGTATTGTCTCGACTCAGTCCATAGACAATCACTTTCGGAGAAAGGACTTATAGGTAGGAAAAGTTTTAGCTTGAGGTATCTTCGGGTACGCTCGCCTTTTCAGTAAAACCCTATGTTTAATATGTCGTCTGCAAAAGGACTGAGCCATTTAAAAGTAATGAGTGCTCGGGCCTCTCTACTCACACATGTATTTAGCAACTCATTATATTTATTCAGAATGGTGCATGTAGCAACAATCCCAATCATTCTGTAAACTCTCGCCTGCATTATTCATTAATGCACGGTTTATTGAGTATTTTCCTATGTTATGTTCCCTGGATGAACCCTTAGTATTGGTATGACATGACAATTAGTGTTCACTCGCAGCTGAATAGCACGAATTTTTCGAAATATCAAAATTAAGGTATGCATGAAAATGCTCAATCAGAAGACGCGCTAATTGCTCTCTGAGAATAAAAGAATTTTGTGTCAACACATAGAGTTTTTTAAATTTGTTTACTTTTTTGATAGCTCACAAGATTCAAGTTTTAGGCCTAATTAATTTGCAAAAAACTAGGTCTTTTGCGCCTTGTGCAAATATCTTGAACCCTATTGGTCGAGGCTAAACCTAGATAAGCTGGGAACTAATCCTTCATCTATCTAGTAGGTACAAAGCTGTACCAAAAAATGAGAAACAAAGAAGAACTGTGGAAAGTAGGAGCGATGACAAAGGAGGCACAAGCACGCCACATAACCGGTCGATCCGCTCCAACAGGCGCCGCCTGTGGCCGCTGTCCATGCTCCATGTTTCCCTTGCCAAACCCTTTTTATATCGACCAATCAAGTAGCTCTAAATGCGTCACATGCATTTGGAATGAGGTCGGCCCCTTGACGACCCTATTTCCCATCGACGAAACAGGTGCTCTAAATGCGTCACACGTATTTGGAATGAGGCCGGACCCACATTGCTTGCCGGACCTCTTTCCCATCGACCAATCAGGTCGCTCTAAATGAGTCACACACATTTGGAATGAGGTCATCCCCACATTGCTTGCCGGCCCTCTTTCCCAACCAATCAGGTTGCTCTAAATGCGTCAGACGCATTTGGAATGAGGCCAGACCCACATTTCTTGCCGATCCTCCTTCCCATCGGCCAATCAGGTCACTCTAAAAGCGACACACGCATTTAGAATGAGGTCGTCCCCATGTTACTTGTCGGCCCCCCTATTTTTGCCATCGACCAATCAGATCGCTCAAAACCCGCTACACACACTTTTAATAAAGTTGGAAGTTGGTTGGTCAATGCGCCTAATTCCATTAGGAACCTAATCTAGACGGCCCAAGCCAGTCTCCAAAAACAATCACGGCCTCACGATTTGGCCACTTGATTTATTAAGCTTAGACGCTCCTAACGCGCCCAAATAGGCATCACCATGCCATCTTGTGGCAGCGATATACTAATGTGCCACAACGGCGCAGCTGCGTGCTACCTCACTCTTTGTTCATGGACAATGCCATAACAGATCCATGTATGATGTTTTAGGATATTGGAAACCCATGGCCAAATCCTAGCATGGCCAAAATAACTCTATAGCTAAAGCTAACGGCCTAAAAGAGTTCAATTTGGCTCATACTCTCTTCACCATTAATGGAGTAATATTCAAACCCTAACCAGGCTATCCTGATCAGAATATAATTCTCGTTTTAATGGCTTTGGTTAAACCAAAAGGAAACCCTATTTTCTAGTCATGGCCTTGCCATGATTTCCTTGATCAAAACGGCCAAGGCTGGACTTTCCAAGATGCCTCCGCGCCACATAGCTGCACATGCCAATTAGGATTTTTACATGCCAAACCCTAATTCGGTCAGGGGCGCCATTATGCCGCCCTATGCCAAATAACATCACCTAGGCATTAAGTTCGATGTGGCAACTAGAGATAATATCATTGAGCCATATTTGGATCTAGCACCAATACGCCAAGATATAGCAGGCGCCACTTCGCCACTATGCCACTGGCAGGCGCCACTCTGCCATCGTGCCATTAGTAGGTGCCACTTTGCCATTATGCCACTATGCGGGCGCCACTATGACATTATGTCGTGTAGATT
Organism: Papaver somniferum; assembly: GCF_003573695.1. Lineage (NCBI taxonomy): Eukaryota > Viridiplantae > Streptophyta > Magnoliopsida > Ranunculales > Papaveraceae > Papaver > Papaver somniferum. The sequence goes on from NC_039365.1 coordinate 25,722,937, forward strand.
TTGTATGATTGTTTAGAATAACTAGGTCTTGCACATTAGTCCCACTCAGAAACTTGTTGCACATTTTTCCACGAAAAACTCGAGACATCAAACATGTCACAAACTGGGGGATGCTCATCAAGGTATTGGTCTGGCGGTTTACGGCGTGCGGCGTGCAATGCGCCCATTACAAGAAAGTGTCAGGAAAGAGCGGACATTAATAGAAGTAAGAGAATAGCGGGTGTAAGGATAATCAGTTTCCCCTCACGACGGGAACGTGATGGTAACTGCCTTTACACAACCCCACTTCTTCACTAATTAACTGTCTCTACTTCCTACGAGATCAAGGGTGCTCAATGACTTGTATAAATAGGTTTTCAACCTATTTCGACCAACAAGAGAGTTAGGGTTAATAACACAATATCCAGAACACAAAAGAACTGATAGCTTACATTCCACAAGCCAGTTCCAAATTCTGATACAAGTCATAAAACAACCACACCCTCAAAATTTAATATTCTGATCTCAACACCTTCTTCGTTTCCCTCCCTAAGATTAACCCTTCTCCTTCGCTTTGTGACCGAATCAAGACTGGAATGGCCATTTCTTGGTTTAGGTAAGAATTGTACAGATTGATCTCTCGAATCTAAAGTACTCCCGTGCAGTGCATTTGTTTAGTGTTTGGATTCGTTTCTCGACGGCACACCCAAATTTATGAAAACCTGCAGCATCAGTTTTTACCCATAAACAACTACCAAATATAACGTTTATCTTTTTTATAGCATCCCTGGATTGGTTGTTAAGGTGGATTTACAAAAATGATTCGACAATGTTAGCTGGAGTTGTATTGATTACACTTTAGTTAGATTTGACTTTGGTTGTGTATGGAGAAATTGGGTTAGATGGTGTTTGTCTACAACCAGATTTGCGATGGCTATAAATGGGACTACATCTACTCTTTTTAGAAATGATAAAGGTTTTAAACAAGGAGACCTAATGTCACATTTTCTCTTTATTATGGTGGTCGAAGTACTATCTTTATTGACTAAAAAAGCTACTTCAATGGGTTATTTGCTGGTTTAATCCTTCTTAAGATGCTGCTGCAATTAATCATATTCAGTTTGTGGATGATCTCTTTGTATTTATAGATGATGAGGTTGAGCAAATCAACAATCTAAAGAATGTTTTACTGTCTTTTGAACTAATTTCTGGGTTAAAATTCACTTTTAGTAAGAGTGCAGTTGTGGCGGTTGGGGATGCACAAATTGCATTTGAATGTGCTAATAGTTTTGGTTGTCAACTTGCTGCCTTCCCAATTAAATACTTGGGAATTCCACTGGGTAGTAAGTAAAAAGTTGTGGGAGTGTGGGACGTAATTTTACAAAAGTTCCAGAAGAAGTTAAGTTAATGGCAGAGAAGATATCTGACAAAGTGAGGTAGGTTGATGCTGATTAAACATGTACTTTCTAGTTTGCCGGTATACTACCCATCACTTTTTCAACTTCATGTTTCTGTGGAGAATCAAATGGAAAAGATAATGAGACATTTTGTATGGGGTTCAACTAAAAACAAATCAAAAAAGAGTTAAGTGGGATGGGAAAAGGCTTGTTTATCAAGAGAAGGGGGTGGAGTTGGTCTCAAGAAGCTGAAGTTGATGAACAAGTCACTTCATGCAAAATGGATATGGAGGTAAGGTATATAATAAAGGCACTGTGGAGAAGGATTGTTAACAAAAATTTTGGTGTCAATCCTAAGGATTTCTATCCTAACTCGACAAAAAAATCATTCGGCAAAAGTTTGTATAATCTGGAATCCTCAAGTGCAGCTCACATGTGGAGAATAACTTAATATTGCAGGTTAATAAGGGAGATATGTGTTTGTTTTGGAAAGATAAATGGGTGAAAGGTCACTCATTGCAATTTTTATTTCCTTCATTATTCAAGATCTGCAGAATAAAAGATACTACGATACAGGATGCATACTACAGATGCAGTTGGAACTTAAAATTATGTAGAGCACTAAAGGAAAATAAAGTGGATGAAGTTGCACAACTAATACCTATTTAACCTGAGATTAATCCCGACAGTGGTGATGATCAGAGAGTCTGGTAGTTTGGTAACAATTTTTCTGTGGCCAATTGTTATAAAGCACTTGAGACAATGATTTGCTTTCTTTTCCTTACAAGATCCTTTAGAACCAGAAGATACCTCATAAAGTAATTTTTTTTTCATACAGACTCTATGCTATAATGCAGCACCAACAATGGATACTATCAAGATTACTATTCAAGTGAATAGGCATTTACTTTGTAAAGCAGCTGAAGAATCTAATCATCACATTTTTCTTCACTGTCAAAAAACAAGGTCAGTTTGTTTGTATTTTCTATAGGGTTATAATCTGAATTGGGTTTTCCAGCAGTCTGTTAGGCAAACATTATGGGAATGGAATAGAGAAAAAAAGGCACTAATCTGTCTAGGAAAAGAAGAATTTCGGAGATAATAACATTTGCTATTTGGTGGGCTGTTTGGATTGAAAGGAACAATATGACTTTCAATGGAAACTATATGAATCTGGACGAGATCATTGATAGTGTAAAGATTTTTCATTTTCAATTGGTCAGATAGTTCAAACATTTGCGATGGAATTACTCTAAACGATGTTTCGAGTAATTGGTATGTTGTCCTGGGTCCTTTGTAACTTTCGTTCTATTATATGAGCTTTGTATATCTTTTTTTTACTCTATTCTCTACATCATCTTCTTAATGGTGTATCTGAACTTTTTTTTTGCAATAATATTGCCCTTTTTGCGTAAAAAAAAAGTTTATCTATTGAAATTCGTAACTGCGACATTAACATAATCTTTGTAACTTGTTACTAGATTTTGTAATGAACATAAGGTTAATTTCATGCCTGTAAAACTGTATTTAATTACATGAGTTTAAAAAAGTAAACTTTCAAACTTGTTTCGTAGTTGAAAGAAATCAATAGGATTGAAAGTCCGATTTTTATTGAAGATCTAATGTTGGACCGATCGTAACATTTATAGGGAATCAAGGTAGAACCGATCCTAAATTATGTTGGGAGTCAAGGTATAATTGATCTACCTATATTAGGAGTCATGGTAGAACCGGTTCCAAAATGCAAAACTGATTTCTTTAGTCACGTACAATTTAGGATTTATGTGATTTTGCAAATTGGGGTTTCAAAATAGGAAAGTCCAAGATGTCTACATAATGAGTAATTTGAACATGAGCACAATCTTATATTTTATTGTTCAAAGATATTCCTTGATACTCAAAGTGAGATCCATACCAAAATGTTTGAGAATCTTTTTGAGATTTTCGAATGTTTATATTTTGGTTTACTAGCACTGAAAACATATCTCTGGAAAGATATATTAGTTAAGTGCTAGATAATATTCAGTTGTCCAAGAGGGACTTAGGTTATTTGTTGCATATCTTGAGAAAATTTTCGGTCATGGAAATTCATTGGTGTCCAAACTACCTTGGTCTATAAATAGTGAAGTTTGTTCTTCTTACAAATTTATACTGAGGCAGGCACTTCGTTTCGTAGTCACTGTTGTAGCTGGATAATAATATTACTTGTAATATTATCTTAGAGAGGAGAGTAACCTAATTATAAGAAATATCTTACGTCCGCTAGTTTAAATACTTATTTGGGATCAAGAAGCGTCTAGATAGTACCGCTGGTTAGAAACTTGAATTGCATTGTTATTTCAGTTTTCCATTATTGATTTGATTGACTAACGTTTGGTAACTCTTGATGACACCTAGTTTGACTATTCTTGAAAGCTTTATCTTCTGACATAAGGTCACTCAAACTAGATCAAGAAATTAGTAGTAGTTCAGATATGTCTTTAGATCTGATGTTGACTTGTGATCATTCATTGTTACTAGACTCTGTTCTGTGCTTGATCGATCATAAGTTGGAATCAAGTTTGTTATTGTGCAGGTACACAAGAATACTTTGAAGATTTGAACACAAGTAGATTTTTTCTTATTGATTTCGTATCTTTATGATTTTCTTTGTGCACAAACTTGATCGGCTAGGATCCGACTAGATCTCCTTTATCGTTGATAGGCGATTTCTTGACTAGTCATATTTAGATCGAAAAGTTATCATTTAATAATACTCTTTAGTATCTGGATCTTATAGTGTTGTTTGACTTTATCTGGTTAACGTGTTAATCCGTATCTTGGAAGATCTAACCCGACAAATGAGTTTATTGATTCAAACAAAAAAGTCATTGTCGAGCTCAGCTATAATATCTCTGATTAACTTCTTGAGATAATAAGAGTGGTTACCAAACAGATTAGTCTTTTATTGTTTCGTATACGATCTAAAGGGTTGAGTGCTACAAGTCTTCACGGCGGTTGAAGCAACTTAAGATAGTGGACTCTATCTTAAGATTCACGTGTGTTGGTTAAATTGGTTGTAGGCGCAGGCATACTAGGTAACTAGGGGTAGTTTACTTGGTGAAGTTGGTAGCGGTTTTTGTACAGCGGCGTACATCTGAGAGTATTTAAAACTGGACTATCTCCTGCGGTTTTTCTGCATTTTCAGTTCCTCATTAGCAAAATCATGTTGTGTCTTTACTTTTACATTCTGCAGTTATAATTATTGTTTTAGTTATAATTAAAAGTAAATACATTATACGTTAATCCAAAACACTTGGGCTGATCCGTATAATTGTGTTCGATTTCGAACCAATACTATATACCAAGTACATACACTGTAGTTTTCTATCGTCTTGATAGTCTCTATCTATATTAGATCGCGTAAGGTATCGGACTTATAGGTTGATATCGAAAAGATTGTGGTATACTTGGTACCCTCGTCATTTCAATTAATATTGTTTTCCTTGCATGATTAAGGAAAATCTTCTTCTATTATGCAAGCTTGTTGTCGAAATTCTCATATCAGAACTCATAAGAATTAACTCTGTGAGCTGGTTTCAAAACTGGAAACCCAAATACTTGTCATTGCTTTCCATCTGTTTAACACCCAACATATCAACAACATATTGTCTTTTATCTTCTCTTACTCCTTTAGTGAACAATATGGCAGATTTGTTTAGGTTAGCTTAAACTATAGGGATCAACCCAAGTGTTTGGATTAACGTACAAGTTCAATTAATTTACTTATAACTGAAACAATTATAATGCGGAAAGTAAAGTAAAATCACACAACAAGATTTTGTTAATGAGGAAACAACAAATATAGAAACCCCCCGAATTTAGTCCAGTTTTGAATACTCTCAGAATTAAGCCGCTATACAAAGACCACTACCAACTTCGTATAGTTGATACCAAGTAAACTACCATAGCTACCTAGTTTCCTCAGCATCCCTGCGCCAATCTGGCCAAACATGTGAATCCTAAGATGGAGTCCACTATCATAAGTTGTTTCACCCGCCGTGAAGACTTCTAGCACTCAACCCTTTAGATCGTCCTCCAAAAAGTAAATGACTAATATGTTTGGTAACCACCACTCTTCTTATCTCAAGAATCTAATTAGAGATATTATAGTTGAGCTTGAAAAAGGCTTTTCTGTTTAAATCAATAAACTCCTTTGTCCGGGTAGATCTTCAAAGATCTGGATTAACAAGTTAATCAGATCTAAGTATACAAACTATCAGATTTGGATACTGAAAAATACTACCAAATGATAGTTTATCGATCTTATACGACTAGCAATTAATAACAAGCTTATCAAAGATAAACCAGATCTATTCGGATCCCAGCCGCTCAAGTTTGTGTACAAAGTAAATTACAAAGATATGAAACGATAATAAATCTTATTGTCTTCAAATCTTCAATCTTATTATGTACCTGCACAACCAAACTTGATCCCAACTTATGATCGGTCACGCATAAAACAAAGTTTGTTGACAATGGATGATCACAAGTCAACGTCAGATCTAATGACAGATACGAACTACCGTTAATCTTTTTATATAGTTTGAGTTACCTTATGCTAGAAGAGGAGGCTCTCGAGAATAATCAAATTATGTGCAATCAAGAGTTAATTATCGTTAGTCAATCAGATCAATAATGGAAACTTAAATAATAATGAAATTCTAGTTTCCCACCAATGGACTAGTAGACGCTTCTTGATCCCAAATAAGTATTTAAACTAGCAGAGTAAGAGATTTCGCCTAATTAGGTTATCTTCTCTCGAAGTTAGCATTACAAATAATACTATTGGTCGGGTACAAGAGTGACTATAAATATGAAGTGTTTTCCTTAGGATAAGTTTGTAAGAAGAAAAAACATCATTATTCATAGACCAAGGTAGTTTGGACACCAAGGAATTTCTATAACCGAAAATATTCTCAAGATATCCAGTAAAACACCTAAGTTTGATTTTGTCTAATTCCAACCAATAACCAACTGTATTACCGAAATCCCTCATGGATACAACTTGAAAAGGCGGGGTATAACAACCACACCCAATATTTCGCTTAGCAATTTGTATGGACAACTACAATATAATTCCAAGAGAATCAACTAGACAGTCAGACTCAATTAATGGAAATATATCTAAGAGTTGTATCTCAATTTCTCAATTTAATCCGCAAACAAACAAATAGGAATTTGCGAGCCCGATTGAATATAAGAAATAACTTGGACGGTATCAAAAACCAATATCCAAGTGTCAATCAATTTAATCAACAACCAAAGGTTGGACTCATAATTGATTGAACTTACGCACAACCTGTGATATTTCTATTATATAACAAAATATAATGCGGAAAATAAATAACACAGACACCAGAAATTTTGTTAACGAGAAAACCGCAAATACAGAAAAAACCCGGGACCTAGTCCATATTTGAAAACCACACTGCATTAAGACGCTACAGACACCGGCCTACTCCAAGTTAACTTCGGACTGGAATGTAGTTGAGCCCTAACCAATCTCACACTGATCAATGTACAGTTGCATTCTTTACTCTCTTAATCCCAGCAAGACTCTATGCACTTTATTCCCTTAGTTGATCTCACCCACAACTAAGAGTTATTACGACCCAAAGTCGAAGACTTGATAAACAAATTTATCTCACACAAAAAAGTCTATTGAATAGATAAATCTGTCTCCCACTGATAAACCTATAAGTTTTGTCCCGTATTTTGATAATCAAGGTGAACAGGAACCAATGGATATACCGGACTTATATTCCCGAAGAACATCCTAAGGATATCAATCACATCAGAATAATCTTAATCGTATGGTAACGAAACAATATTTTGTGGAATAACAAACTATCTTTTATCTTGCCTATCGAAGATTAAATCTCGAGCCAATCTTAAAGAAGATAGTACTCAAACACGAAAGAAAACAATAAGATTAGATCACGCAACTACGGAGAAAATAGTTGGGTCTGGCTTCACAATCCCAATGAAGTCTTCAAGTCGTTAACCTACAGGGTTTCGTGAAAAACCTAAGGTTAAAGGAGAATCGACTCTAGTCGCAACTAATATCACACAAGAGGTGTGGGGATTGGGTTTCCAAGCTACTATAGTTCTCCTTTATATAGTCTCGAAATCAGGGTTTGAAATCAATGTTACCTTGGTAACAAAGCATTCAATATTCACTGTTAGATGAAAACCTGATTAGACTCAAGCTAATATCTTTCAACCGTTAGACCGAACTTAGCTTGTTATACACAAATGAAATGTACCTTCATTTAGATATGAGTAACCGTACCTAAACGCGTACACCTTGTTGTATCAACAATAGTTAACCGAAGTTAGCCATATGAACACTTTCATATCAACCATATTCATCTTAACCATAACTAGTTCTAATGACTCAAATGAAACTAGTTAAAGAGTTGTTCAATTGTTTATATTCTCATAGAAGTATACAAGACACAATTGAAAGAAAATCGATTTTGATTCACTCGAATCAAGTCATGAACATTATAGCCACGGTTTTCAAAAGATTGAATTCTTTATTATATAAATGTATTAGTTCATGAACAAGCCGATTTTAGAAAATCATCCACTCAGGTATGCAAACGGGTACACATACCTTAGTGGTCGGACTAAGTTTGGGTTAGCTAGTATTCGAATGGGTACAATACCTCCAAACTCAGCAGAAATTCCCGGACCTGAACCTTACGCCAGTACACATACCGGTATGCGTACCAGGTTCCCGTACTTTTTCAAACCAACCAGTACGTATACGGGTATGCATACTATGGTTCCCAGACATGGATTACATATATGCAAGTACGCATACTATGCTTAAATCCAATTGTTCTAAACTCTCATTCCAACTATTGAAACATTCTCGGAAGACAGGAATAGCTGTCTCACACAAACTATTACCTTCAAAGCAATTTTGAAGTGATCGAATGATCAATACGAAACATTCCTAGTCTACATCAAATGACTATATCACACAAATCATGTAATATGTTACCAGGCGATTTTCACATGATCATCTTTTGACTTTCGTCAAGAATATAGCATGAACTTGGTTAAAGCGAAAGATTAGCAACACATATTTCGAGAAATATGTAAGCGAGTTAAACTCATCTCAAAATATCAAATTTATAGCTATACGACTTTTGTCTCAAATAGGAGATAAAGTAGATGACTTTTGAGTGATAGATGAGTTCAAGTCTCCACATACCTTTTGTTGATGAAGTTCCACAAGCTCCCCTTAGTAGTTCTTCGTCTTCAACAGATGAATGACGTGAAGTCTAAGCTCAACTACACTTTCGATCCTAATCCGAGACTTAGCTATAAGTAGACTAGAAATCAAGACTTATAGATTTGGCAACTAAACTTTGCGAGTTCAACCGAGCAGTACTCTAACAATCCCCCCTTTGTCAATTTTAGTGACAAAACTATCAATACATATGGATTACAAAATAAATAAACTTTGTAGCTTCTCATCCAAATGCTTGAACTCCTTGGTTCTTCAACATTACTCGAAATCTTCGTCACTTCCAAGTACTGCAGTGATTCTGAACGTGTTCAACTCAGCATCAATGTTGTTAAAGATCCGTAGCTATAACAATGAGAAAACAGTTCCTCTCAATCATTGTTATTCAATGTCATAGTATTATTACACAGCATCAAAAAGTTCAATTGTGTCACAACTTTGACAACAATACCATGGTGATATGTATCACTCCCCCTTAGTCAATACTTCATCTCACATGAAAACCACTCCCCCTTACATAATGATTCGTAAACCATATGTATTTGTAGTGTGAACTACACATTAATTCTCCCTCTTTTTGTCAATAAAAATTGGCAAAGGTACGAAAACTAGTGGGATCCTAATGAAATTCTCATGGAGATTCTTCATGATCAAAACAAAACAACATATCAACTTGTTTAGATGCAATCATATAGCCGAAACTAAATGCATTCATCAAGGAGTTAATAAAGATACAAGAAAACTCCTACAATATTCCACAGCCGCACTCCCCACATAGATTTAGCGATTAAGAACAAGTTCAATTAAGAACTCTCTCCCATAAAATGTCATTCCCGAAAGAACAACAAGAGCGACCTTACTTTCACAAGAAAGGAAGGATTTCTTTGGACATTAACAAATCACATGAAACATGAATTTGTATCCAAAATACTCAATTAAATTAACCACAAGAGAAACCATGATTAATTCAATCGGAAATGCTCACATAAGAGACCTAATGGAGCCGCACAGTATTTACACAAAGATGTGGATCAGGTTAAGGCCAATACTGCGGAATACTCAAAGATTCATTCTATTTTTCATCACTATTTGCATAGAGACATGTGATAGAATTAATCTTTGTAAACAAAAGTTCATCCTATCTTCCATCAACATTTGCATAATGACATAATAGGTTTAACTTTTGTTGTCAAAATTTCATTCAATCTTTTATCAGTATCTGCATAATGACATATGAGAGACTTAACGTTTGACAAATATGGGACAATCATAGTTCACGGACGCTGAAAAAGCGGGGGTCTAACAACCACACCCAATATTTCACTTAGCAATCTGTAGGGACTAACTCTAATATACTTTTAAGAGAATCAACTAAACAGTCAGACTCAATCTTAATAAAAAAGTATATCAAAGAGTTATATCTCAATTTCTCGATTGAATACTTACTCAAGCAAATAGAAATCTGCGAGTCTAATTGAATATAAGAGAAATTAACTTGAACGGTACCAACGTTCAAGGATCAATCAACAACCAAAGGTTGGATTTCCCAATTGATCGATTTAATGCACAACCTGTGATATTTCAATTATATAACAAAATATAACGCGGAAAAGAAATAACACAGACACCAGAAGTTTTGTTAACGAGGAAATCGAAAATGCATAAAAACCCAATCAATATCACACACTGTATTAAGCTGCTACAGACACTAGCCTATTACAAACTAACTTCGGTCTGGACTGTAGTTGAACCCCAATCAATATCACACTGATCCAAGGTACAATTACGCTCCTTAAATCTCTGATCCCAGCAGGATACTGCGCACTTGATTCCCTTAGTTGATCTCACCCACAACTAAGATTTGTTACGACCCAAAGTCGAAAACTTTAATAAAAAAATATGTATCACACAGAAAAGTCTATAGGAATAGATAAATATGTCTCCCACAGAAATACCTACGAGTTTTGTTCTGTCTTTTGATAATCAAGGTGAACAGGAACCAATTGATATACCAGACTTATATTCTCGAAGAACAGCCTAGAAATATCAATCACCTCACAATAATCTTAATCGACTAGGGAAACAAGATATTGTGGAATCACAAATGATGAGACGAAGATGTTTGTGACTACTTTTCTATCTTGCCTATTGGAGAAATTAATCTCAAGCCAATCCTTACGACTATATAGAAGATAGTCGGGTCTGGCTTCATAATCCCAATGAAGTCTTCCTATCATTAACCTACAGGGTCTCGATAGAAACCTAAGGTTAAAGGAGAATCGACTCTAGCATACAACTAGTATCACGCAGGAGGTGTGGGGATTAGATTTCCCAGTTGTTAGAGTTCTCCTTTATATAGTCTTCAAATCTGGGTTTGCAATCTTAGTTACCTTGGTTGCTGGACATGGATTACATATATGCATGTACGCATACTATTCTTAAATCCAATTGTTCTAAACTCTCATTTCAACCATTGAAACATTCTCGGAAGACGGGAATAGATGTCTCACACAAGCTATTAGCTTCAAAGAAATTTTCAAGTGATCAAATGATCAGTAAGAAACATTCTGAGTCTACATCAAATGACTGTCTCACACAAATCATGTAAGATGTTGCCAGGAAATTTTAACATGATCATATTTTGACTTTCGTCAAGAATATAATATGAACTTGGTTAAAGAGAAAGTTTACTAACACATATTTCGAGAAATATGTAAGTGAGTTAAACTCAGCTCGAAATATCAAATGTGCATAATTGAAGTATATATAACTATACGACTTTTATCTCAAATAGGAGATAAGTAGATAGACTTTTGAGTGATAGATGAATTCAAGTCTCCACATACCTTTTGTTGATGAAGTTCCACAAGCTCCCCTTAGTAGTTCTTCGTCTTCAATAGATGAACGCCGTGAAGTCTAAGCCCAATTACACTTTCTATCCTAATCCGAGACTTAGCTATAAGTAGACTAGAAATCAAGACTTATAGTTTTGGAAACTAAACTTGACAAACAAGCTTGAGATAGCAACGCTTGCGAGTTTGACCGAGAAGTGCTCTAACACAACTCAATAATATCTAGCATGCATACAGATACTTAGCTAATATATCTTTCACGATATGTTTTGATAGCTAAAAAGCAAAATATATACATTTGAAAATCTTAACAAAAAGATTCTCAAACATTTCGGTTTGGGACTTACCTTGAGTATCAAGGAATATCTTTGAAAAATAAAGAATAAGATTTATGCACATTTTCAAATTACTCATTATGTATACATCTTGAACTTTCCTATTTAGCAAACCGAATTTTCAAAATCACACAAACCCTAAAGTGTACGTGATTAAGGAAATCGGTTTTGCATATGTGGATCGTTCTACCATGATTCCCAATGTAGGTAGGGATTGGCTCTACCTTGATTCATATATACGTTAGGATTGGTACTACCTTGACTCCCAACATAAGGAAAAATTGGTACCACCTTTAGATCTTCAATGAAAATTGGACCACCAATCTTATTGATTTCTTTTAACTAAAAAACAAGTTTGTAAGCATACTTCCTTAAACTCATGTAAACGAACATAGTTTTCTAGGTATGCAATCAATCCTAAGTTCATTACACAATATATTAACAAGTTACAAAGATTATGTTTATGTCGTAGTTACGAAGTTCAAAGATAAGCGTTATACTTCTTAAATCAATTTACCTAAGTTGTAAAGAAACTTGTATACTCTTCTTTGACACTTTGATCATAATAAGATGATCAAGTATTTAATACTAGTGTTTCATATATATAACTTCGCATGTTATGTTTTCAATATAAATGACTTGAAAGCAATGATATAGAAAGAAAAACAAGTCAAGTCTTGTATTACTAACCTCAAGTAAAAGGATAATGTCTTCGCTAAAGTCGATACGTCTTTAGAATCTCCAGGTTGTCAGAGTAATACTTGTATGTCTCAACATTTCTAGACTTCCTAGTCTAACCTAACAAAGTTGACTATAATAGTTCTAATCGAGCGACTCTTGAATTTTGATACTAAAATATGACAACCAATCTTGACATACCAACGCTTGGCGGGTTTAACCGACCAATACTCTAACAATCTCCCCCTTTGTGAATTATAGTGACAAAACTCTAATACATATGGAGAATACATTAATAAAAGATAAAAATATTACATTACATAACAATCTCTAAACTCATTCTTCATACGCTTGATTCCAAGTTTCAACAACACAATAACATGCACATATTAAAAATAAATGCCATTGTGACGCATTTGAATAACAAAAGCTTTACTCCTCCTAACGGAAAGTTTGGTAGATATTCAATCCGAACCTACTTGTTATTCCCCTTTTGTATTATGTACTACTACGCAACATGATGATATGTTTCTCCCCATTAGTCTATGCTTTACTCTTTCGTTAGACATATACTTTTTAGCACATATATCATTTCTTAGCGATTGTAAATCACACGTATACTCTATATATTTCTCCCCTTTTTTGTCACAAAATGACAAAGAAATGAAAAAAATACATAAGAAAATATTAAAATCAACTTACAAGTTCATAAGAACTCATACAACCTATAAGAGTTAAGCACGAAGTTCTAACATACCATTTTAGATAAGCAATACTAAAACGGAAACTACTTAAGTAATTTGTTTTAGCAGTTTATCAAGGAAACAATTGCTCGAAGAAATTTTCCCTTTTATTTGATAAGTAAAGCTAAGATCTGAATTAACTTAGTTGCTTATCAGGATCCAATTATTCATAAATAACTATATCTCATTTGGACAAGACGAAACTAGGTTAGATAACTAGTTTTCTTATCAAGGAACCGACTAGACTTGATTGATCATACCTCATTTTGATAAGCCTAATATAAGATCAGAATTAACTTAGTTTTTCTTAACCAAAAATAACTGTAACAAAGCAAAATTGTTAAATTGTATTAATAGGTGATTATCAATCTGTTTTTCTTAATAGGAAAACGATTAACTAACACAAATATAAATTGATACCTCACTTTTAGACATGATAAACTAAGATCTGAATTGATCAATTTTTCATATCAGGAAAGAGATTATCAAAATTATTCCCTCAATTTCCACAACTACACTCCCCACAAAGATATAACGTTTAAGCACCAATTCAATATAGAACTCTCCCTCGGTGAGTTTTTATTCCCCGCAAGAAAAAACAATAACAAGCAAGACTGAAAATGCGAGGGTCTAACAACCACACCCAACAATTCGTTTGGCAATCTGAGAGGACTTACTCCAATATACGTTCTAGAGAATCAACTAGACAGTCAGACTCAATCTAAATTAAAGTATATCAAAGAGTGTAATATCTCTAACTCTTAATTTAATCCGCAATCAGCAAATAGAAATCTGCGAGCCCGATTAAATATAAGAGGAGTAAACTTGAACGGTACCAAAGACCAATGTTCAAGGATCAATCAATCTCAATCAACAACCAAAGGTTGGATTTCCTAATTGATCGATACAACGCACAACCTGTGATATTTCAATTATATAACAAAATATAATGCGGAAAAGAAATAATACAGACACCATAATTTTTTTAACGAGGAAACCACAAATGCAGAAAAACCCCGGGACCTAGTCCAGTTTGAACACCACACTGTATTAAGCCGCTACAGACACTAGCCTACTACCAATTAACTTCGGACTGGACAATAGTTGAACCCTAATCAATCTCACACTTATTCAAGGTATAGTTGCGCTCCTTACATCTCTGATCCCAGCAGGATACTACGCACTTGATTTCTTTAGATAATCTCACCCACAACCAAGAGTTTGTACGACCCAAAGTCAAAGACTTGATAAACAAATCTGTCTCACACATAAAAGTCTATATGATTGAATAAATCTGTCTCCCATAGAAATACCCAAGATTTTTTGTTCCGTCTTTTGATAAATCAGGGTGAACAGGAACCAATTGATAAACTGGACTTATATTCCCGAAGAAAAGCCTAGTATTATCAATCACCTCACAATAATCTTAATCTACTAGCGAAACAAGATATTGTGGAACCAAAAACGATGAGACGAAGATGTTTGTGACTAGTTTTCTATCTTTCCTATCGGAGATATAAATTTCAAGCCAATTTTACAATTGTACTCGTACGATATAAATATCAAGATAAGATCACACAACTACAAGATAAGTAGTATCGGTCTGGCTTCACAATCCCAATGAAGTCTTCAAGTCGTTAACCTACAGGGTCTCGAGAAGAAACCTAAGGTTAAAGGAGAATCGACTCTAGGAATACAACTAGCATCACGCATAAGGTGTGGAGATTAGCTTTCCCAGTTGTTAGAGATCTCCTTTATATAGTTTTCAAATTTGGGTTTGCAATCCAAGTTACCCTGGTAACAAAGCATTCAATAATCGCCGTCAGATGAAAAACCTGATTAAACCAAGATAATATCTTTCAACCGTTAGATCGAACTTAGCTTGTCACACATAAATGAAATGTACCCTCATTTAGGTTTATGTAACCGTACCCAAACGTGTACACTCATGTTGGCTAAAAAAATAGTCAACCAAGGTTAGCCATATGTTTACTCTCATATTAACCTTATTCATCTTAACCATAACTAGTTCAAATGACTCAAATGAAACTAGTTAAAGAGTTGTTCAATTGCATAGAAGACACAATTGAAACCAAATCGGTTTAATTCACTTGAATCAATCGTGAACATTATAGACACGGTTTGCAAAGATTGCATTCCTTAAGATTTAAATGTTTAAGTTCATGAACATACCGATTTGACAAAATAACCAGCTTAAGTATGCGTACGGGTATTCGTACTTAAGCAACCAGATTTGAGTTTGTTAAGTTTCCAAACTCAGCAGAAATTCTCGGTTTGAAAACTTCCGCCGGGTACGCATACTTAAGGTGACTAGTTTAGGAGTTTGTAATTCCCAAACTCAGCAGATATTTTCCGTTCGAAAACTCCCTCCAGTATGCGTACGGGTATGCATACTTAAGGTGACTAGTTTAAGAGTTTGTAATTCCTAAATAGAACAAATATTTTAGGTTCGAAAACTTCTACCAGTATGCGTACGGGTACGCATACTTATGTTGTCTCCTTCACCAATTTTCTATACACACATATGCATTGTGACATCCCGGATTTTCGGACTTCCAGCGGACACGGATTCGACCTTGTGGGTCGGGTCCGATCCAGCTAGCAAGTCCAGATTTCCGGACCGCCACTCGTGTAGGACCTGATTTTTTGTTTTAAAAGATTTTGATAAAATACAAAACTCAACTCAAACGAAATTTATTAAATGAAATATAATATTACTTTTAAAATTACAAAACTGTAAAATACTAATTATAAAATCGAAAGTACACAATCGAAACAGACCAACACCTCGATTGAATTTAAAATGCAATGTCCAATCCCCGTGATACATAATAATTCCTTTTACGGCTAGTATTTCTTCATTCTCTGTGGAAAGGGAGGAAAAAGGGTTGAGCAAACCACAGCCAGTAGAAAGTTTCAAAAAATAATAGAGTGCATCGAAAAACAAACAAATGCAGCAGATACAATAATAAAATTCATGCACAAAAATCCACAACATATTTACGCCAATCTCAACCACGAATACTTAACATTTCTTACTCAAAATCTTCAACCTCAAATTCTAGATCATTAATCTAGTTTCCATAGTTATTTCGGTAAACAAACCACAATTATTCACGAACAATCTTATTTTTCTTTCTTCAAATGATTCTTAATATAGTTGTCATAGTTATTCCGGTAAACAAAACAATACTATTTTTCAGAGTTATTCCAGTAAACAAACCATTTCTATTACTCAGAGTTATTCCGGTGAACAAACCATTACTCAGAGTTATTCCGGTAAACAAACCATTTCTATTTTTCAAAGTTATTCCGGTAAACAAACCATTATTTTTCCCCGAACAGTCTTCCCAGGGTAGCCACCAGTGGTGGGATGCCATTAAGGCCTGACATTTCAGCAGCAGACATATACATATTTTCCTATAACTCATTTCAAATCAGTACATTTAATCCTACACGCACCAAACCATGTTTATAATCCTAAAGACTTAATCAAAGTAAGATCCATTCACTAATGCATTAAACTCACTTTTGCAAATCTAAACTCAATTCCATTCACTAATAATCTAACACATTAAATTCATTATCATAAATCAAAACTCAATTCCAATCATTAGTACTATAATGCATCAAGTTCATTTTCGCAAAATCAAAACTCAGTGATTATCCATTAGTATAGTTTTTACAATTATACAGAAAAATAAATTTAACTATACCAAAATTTGAAAATAAAAATCTAGAATATTTCAACAATAATGATTAATAATAAATATATAAATTTCATAAATAAATCAAATTATACAAAAACAACATAATGAATTTAAAAAAAAAACATGATTATTATTAGAATGGAAATCAAGAAAAATAAATATAAAATTAATGCTAAAAAAGGTTTTGATTTTTGTATTTGGTAGAAACCCCCTACCTCAAATAGCTTTCCAAAATCTTTGATTCAAGTGAAACTCCTTTCTGCAAGTAGAACACCTTTTTCCAAAAATAGTAAATCCTATGTCTTTATTTTGAAGGTACTGAAAGTGATGGGAAAAAAGAGTTTGATTTTATTTTTGTTATTTGAAAATAAAAATCAGAGACAGAAAGAAAAACAAAAAGAGAGAAAGATGAAAATGATGGATAACTTCTACCAGATAGTTTGTAATTCCTAAAGACAGCAGAAATTTTCGGTTCGAAAACTTCTACCAGTATGCGTAGGGTACGCATACTTATGTTGTCTCCTTCACCAATTTTGCATACACACATATGCATACACTTAGTTCTCGGTTTATGGATTTATACACTGATGTGCGAATACCCTATATATGTTTATATCCAAGATGGTTATATCATCAACTCTTAATTTCAATCATTGAAACTTTCTTAGAGGACGTTATATAGTTGTTGCTCACAAACTATTTTTCGTCAAAGCGATTTTCAAGTTATTGAAATTATCATAATGACACATTCAAGGAAACACTAAATGATTGTATCACACAAACCATGTTAGATGTAACTCGGAAATTTTTCATATGATCTTATTGTGATTATGGCTAAAGCGAAAGCTTGCCAACACATATTTCGAGAAATATATAAGCGAGATAAACTCAGCTCGACATCTCAAATGTGTATAATAGAAAACTATATCGTAACACGTGTTAGAGCATTGCTCGGTTGAACCCACCAAGAGTTGGTATGTCAAGTTTGGTTGTCATATTTTAGTGAATCAAAACGCATGTTAAGAGTCGCTAGATTATGTACTAGAGTTAAACTTCATATAGGTTAGCTTGAAAGCATTAGGATATGAGACATTATAAGTATTGTGAAGTCTTGAAGATGTGAAGAAGCAAGGATCTAAAACGACAACAATCATCCTTCCACTTGAGGTTAGTGATATTTGACCTGAACTATTTCATTCCCTAACGTATCTTTCAAGTCGTGCATATTGAAAACATAACTGCGAAGCATATATAAACTCTAGATAGACATAGTATTAGGGAATACAATACGAGGTTTATTGCTTAACCTTTGTAGATAAAACATCTCCATAATCATTTAAATGTTATTGTGATTATGTATGGGTATGAGGTGAGGATTTCATCCTAGGGAACAATGTTTTACATGTGTTCTAAGGAAGTAAGTTCATAAACTTGTTTGTGAATCGAAAAGGAAATCACCAGGCGTTATTGGTTTTGTTATTCATTGCATATCTTATGAACAACCAATATGTGTGATTGAGTATAACCATTCACAACTTGTTGTGTTCTTGGTAGAACTATTCACAAAGGCCTGACTTACGTATTGGCATGACTTTTATTAGTGAAATCGATCTTAAGTAATCCCTGAGATGGTTTGATCGGGTTTGTGATTTTATGTCTGACTAAATATGGGAAAGGGGAACCGATCCTAGTAAGAGTTGCAGTACATCACAAAGAGGAAACGATCCTTGTATGAGGTGCAACAAGGTTTATAGCAGAAAGGGGAACCGATCCTATGAACATGTGCAACACATTTTTAGGCAAAGGGGAACTGATCCTATGGATATGTACAACACATATAAGTTAGATTCCATATATATGTGGGGAACCGATCCTAGTACCTAGTCAACCGAATTTTGGAAAGCTAGTGTGACTATACACAGTACTCACAGGGAAGGTAGAATCGAAACTTGTTTTGGTAGAATCGTTGAACCCATGATTGTGATTGAATTTTATTTGATCAATCGCATAGTTCTTGAAAGTCAGATGAACCAATTCTAAACTTGTTTGGAACTGTGGCAAATCGGTTTCAAGGTTGTAAGTGTGAAATAGAACTTACAAAGTAAGGATGTCGACATACTTTGAACGCGTGCTGTGAATGTTTATTTCTTTAATTGTTCAAAGTTATTCCTTAATAGCTAAGGGAAGAGAATCCCAGGATCGAAACATAAATAAGTTAAGAATCTTTTAATTAAGGTTATTAATTTCATTTTGTAGGGAAATAAGAATTATTAATATGCATTTACTAATTAGAGATTGTTTGAGAGATTTCGATCATTTTGTTTGGACAAAGCATTTACAGGAAGTATGAAAACCGAATTTGTGCTTTAATGAATATCTTGAGAATATTTTCGGTTTTTGAAAATCCTTGGTGTCCAAACTTCCATGTCTATAAATACTTGAAGTTTGTCTTTCTAGCAAACTAATCCTTCGTAACAACAAACTTCCTCTTTGTTATGTTGTCGCTGGTGTAGTCTCCTATTCGGAGAGGAGAGTAACCTAATTAGGAGAAATCTCTTACGTCGCGTAGTTTAAAGTCAGATGAACCAATTCTAAACTTGTTTTGGTAGAATCGTAAACCCATGATTGTGATTGAATGTTGGTTTGATCAATCACATAGTTCTTGAAAGTCAGATGAACCAATTCTAAACTTGTTTGGAAGTGTGGAAAAACGGTTTCAAGGTTGTAAGTGTGAAATAGAACTTACAAAGTAAAGATGTCGAAAAACTTTGAACACGTGCTGTGAATTTTTATTTCTATAATTGTTCAAAGATATTCCTTAACGGATAAGGGAATAGAATCCCAGGATCGAAATATAAGTAAGTTAAGAATATTTTAATTAAGGTTATTGATTTCACTTTGTAGGGAAATTACAGAATTAGTAATGTGTATTTACTAATTAGATTTTCCGAGAAATTTCAATTCTTATTTTTGGACAGAGCATTTCTAGGAATTATGGAAACCGAATTTGTGCTTTAATGAATTCTGGAGAATATTTTCGGTTTTGGAAATTCCTTGGTGTCCAAACTTCCTTGTCTATAAATACACGAAGTTTGCCTTTCTAGAAAACTAATCCTTCGTAACAACAGACTTCCTCTTTTGTCTTTGTTACTGGTGTATCCGCCTATCGGAGAGGAGTGTAATATAATTAGGTGAAATCTCTTACGGCCGCTCGTTTTAAAGTCTTCTTTGGGATTGAGAAGCTCTAGCGCGATCCGTTGGTGGGAAACTAGATAATTACGGTTTATCTTTGTTTTCGATTGATTTGATTGACTAACGGTGGTTGAAATCTGATTGCACCTAGTTTGTTTATTCTTGAAAATCTTCTCTTCTGATATAAGATTCACTCAAACTAGTTCAGAGTTTTGACAGGAATCTTTAGACTGTTGTTAGTTCTAAAGGCGATCTTGTGGTAATCCATTGTTAACAGACTCCGTTCTGTGCGTGATTGATCACAAGAGATTCAAGTGATTGTGTGCAGGTTTTTATTGAAGATTTAAGAAGATTTGAAGACAAAGAAGATATTGAAGATCTGACTTGGGTTTTATAATATTTGGTGTGCACAATACTTGTTTGGGTAAAAGAGGATCCAATTAATAATCAGTTTATCCTTGTGGCAGATTGGATTGATTAATTGAGTAGATCGGCATCAACACGGTTCTTCATATTAAAGGTGTTGCTGTCTTAATCTTAATCGATTACCTTTGGGTGATTTAACATAAGATAGATCTAGACCCGACGAAGGAGTTTATGTTAAGATAGACGGAAGAGCCTTTGTCCGACTCATATCACTTGGTTGAATATAGTTTATACCAAACATATTTCTTGTTCCTTTACTGTTTGGAATACGAACCAAAGGGATTGTTCCAAGTACGTGACTTATTCATAAGTCGGAGGCGTGGGAATACAGATGGAACTAGGTGAACTATAGGGTTAGTTACTTGGTCTCAACTATACGAAGTTAAGTGTCATTTTGTGTAGCAGCTTAATCTTGAGAGTATTCAATTATGGACTAGGTCCCGGGACTTTTCTGCATTTGCGGTTTCCTCGTTAACAAAATCTTGCTGTGTCATTTATTTTTATTTTTCGCATTATAATTGTTTTATTATAATTAAAGTAAATTATACAAACGTTAATTCCTATTTACTTGATAACCAATCCTCTTGTGTTTGGTTAAGTCCGAACCTTTATATCAAGTAAACATACTTCGTTGTTGTATTCTCTCGATCTCGTATCCATAGACGATTACACGAAGTGTGAACCGATTAGTTGTATTGTCTCGACTCAGTCCATAGACAATCACTTTCGGAGAAAGGACTTATAGGTACGAAAATTTTTAGCTTGAGGTATATTTGGGTACCCTCGCTTTTTCAATTGGTATCAGAGCAGGCAAACACGAAAAGATCTAACAATCTGTGTTTGGTGCGATCCAACCTATAAGAATGAATCCAAAGGATGATTCAGTTAACGTAAGTCAAGATATTGAGAATAATATCTCAAGGATAACCAATGGAAATTGGTCTCGAAAGTCTTTTCAAAAATCAAAGAAAAAGTCTATGGCTAATAATTTGATTACGAATCAGATTCCTGATCAAAAAGGGATGAGTTCGAAACTCAAGAAACATGGTTTGGACTCGTCTCCAATTCATGGTGAAAAATCTTCTGAAAAGGGATTCGATTTACTCATTAGCCCGAGTTCTGAATTTGCGATGATGGAAAGATTTTTTAAACATATTGAAAAAAGTTCAGAAAAGGGTAAATCCATTGACAGTCTAGATGATGTCCTAGAACTTATTGTTCAAATGAAAGTAAGAATTTGTGAAGGAAAGCGAGAAACACTTAGTCTTCAAAATAATCTGATAGATTATGAGGAACAAAAATTGGCTTTATGCAATGAAGTTCATCAACAAACTATAGAGTGTGAAAATCTTACTCATTCGCTGGAACACTCACAGATAAGGAATAAGGCCCTTATTGAGAATCTTCTTACAGTATCATGCCAAGAGGTATATATGAACAAGTGTTTAGAAAAACATTTCCAACAAGGAATGAAAACCTTAAGAGGACATATAGAACGTCTTGAACAAGAGACGTTAGCAAACTGTCGACTGGCAGATTTAGAAGAAACGGGTTCAAGTTCAAGGAACATACCATCCTGGGCACACAATGTAATTAAGGATATTGTATCTCAAAATTCCCTTAACAAAAGGGATGGGTTCAGAACCCACGAAGAAGAACATGATTATGTTCAAAAGGGAGAAAGATCTCCTCCTGAAATGTATGATGAGGATTATCCTCATCCCAGTGCTTAACCGCATTGGAGTGTGCATCCTTACCTTGCCCAATCCTCGGATGTAAGGAAGCACACATACCTGAGCAACTGGTATCCAACTAATATATCTTATTCAACATAGAGATATTACACAATCTACCTTAAAGACATAAATCATCTCTCTAGTAGAAAGGTTGTCTTACAACAACTTGTGTAAAAAAGATAAGCTGGTATCTATTGATACTGTTTTTTATTTGGAGATAATATCCTTGAAAAAATATTGTGTTGCTGTAACACATTAGATGCGAAAGTCTTTTCCAAATCTTGTCAGAATTATTTATTTAAGACTGATATCTAAGTTAGGAATGTGTTAAAAGTATTCCTTGTATTAGTACTCAAAGTGTCAGAAAACTTATACAAAAGAATGAACTCTTAAACCAGATCTCAAGTACAATTTCTGAAAGCCTTGAGTGTAATGACTTCTAAGGAAAATTTACATCTTGATAATACCTTCAAGAAATCTGGTTGTGACAACATCGATAATGAAAAGGATGATATGACTCATCTTCTTGTCCAAAACAGTTTGGATGCTAAGGTTGATATTATCAATCTTCGACAAGTCCTCCTCGGTACCATCGAAACTCATCATAGACATGCAGCATTACTAAGAACTGTTATCCGTAACCAAAGGAAACTGATTAAACTTGGAATCGGTAATAGGGAGTATGAAAGAAATATTATTCGGAAGGTTAATGCTTTAGCCTGTGAACATAACCAAGGTACTGTGTGCAGAATCCGAGATATCAGTCGAGATGTTTTTGATGAAGATCCTAAAAAATTTGAGGAAATTGAGGATGACCTTTGAAAAACTCATAAGGTTTCTAGAGATTAAGTTATTTTCTGTATTACTTAATCTAGTATAATAGACATCAATTTTTGATCTCTTTCATTGATTGTATTGGTCTATTATGAATAAAACTATTATAAATAAAATTATTTGATTAGTAATTCTTCTTGTGATAGTTTTTGGTTTATATAGCCTGTGCTTGATTGCTTTTATCTTATTGCTATGTATGTTTATGGGATATTTGATTTCGGTTTTACTACCTTAATATTCGATCTCATATGGTGAACCCTCATGGTTTGGGTGACTTTTTGATTTAGCGAGACTAAGTTTTATCCCTAGTAGGTAGGCTTTATCAAAGGATTATGAGGGGTTCTAATAGAAACAGTATGTGAAAAAGTCACAATACGTTGAATCGGTTTTGGTTTAGCATAAAAGCATATGTGTTTCGACGGTTTTCAACTTTTGCTTGCAATTATTAAAACCGGTTTTCAACCTTTCTCTAGTAAAGTTTGAGGTATGTTGTTATTCTTTTGTTTATTCATAAGGATGACAACGTGGTGATATTTCGATACCAATTCACCCTGGACGAAGATGCTATCATATTGGAGAAGTGGATGCGAAATTTGAGGTAACAATCTTGTTAGTTAATTGTTTTCCTATTTATAAGTTTATATTATATATATTTGTTGCTTTTGCTTAACAAAATTTAGGTTCAATTGATATTTATTCCATGATGTGTGTGTGGATGTGTGTTTCAATTGGTTCCTGTTAAGAAAAACTATTGTTAGCTTGCTTTATTGTGTGGTACCAATCGTTTAGGCTTACAAAATTTCGGTACAATTGATGTCTGTGTGATTCAATTTGTTTCGGTTAAGAAAAACTATTGTTATCTTGCTTTTGTATAGTTTCAATGGTTTAGGATTACAAAATTACGGTGCAATTACAGTGCTTTTAATGTCTATGTTGTTTCAATTGCTTCCGGTTGAGGTGAATAATTATGAAAGTTGATTTATGCTGGTTTGTATGAATTATTTATGGCTTAACGAAATAATTTGTGTACGGGATGAGTTGTTTAGTCCAATTCGATTCCGGATAAGAAACTAAGTTAATTCTGATCTTGGTTTCTCTTATCGAAGTGGGGTTTCGGTTATTCAAGTCTAATAGAATACCTAAACAAGGAAATGATAGTTAACTAACTAGTATTTGTTTTGTTTAAAATTAAAAGGTCTAATTTTATGGATAATTAGAACCTGATGAGAAAAATGGAGTCAATCTCTATTTTGGTGTTGTCGAATTAAGCGGTTGTTTTTGAACAATTGGTTTAGCAAAGGAACTAATGTGATTAGTTGTTTTTGGTTTGCTAAACTAAATGGGAAAAATTGTTCCGGGAAATTGTTTCATTGGTAACATATCAAAATAAGACTACTTGTAGTTTCGGTTTTTATATTGGTTATCAGAACATGATGTGTGGAACCCTCGTGCCTAACTCTACAGGTTTGCAAGTCTATTATGAGATTTGTAAGATTCTTTTCGTGTTGTCCTTTATTTTTTCGTTTCTTTGCCATTTTTGTGAAAAAAAGTGGGAGAAATATATGGAGTAAACAAGTGATACTGGCATTGATTTTATATTAATTGGTATCACTAAGGAAAAGAACATTGGTACTTGAATGTTTTATTTAACGAAAGAGTGAAAGCACGGACTAAGGGGGAGTAACATGTCATATTGATTGGTATAAAAAAGACGTGCGGATTAAATATATACCTATCTTCCTTAGGGGGAGTATTATCTTTGTTATTATAATGTCAACAGCGGCATTTTCAAGGATTGAATGTAAGCAGTTTTACTGTGATGTTGAATCGGGAATCAAGCGGAGTGTAATGAATTCTTGTAATTTGTTTATCCATATGATGTAAGAGTTTTGTCACTAAAATTGACAAAGGGGGATATTGTTAGAGCATTGCTCGGTTGAACCTACCAAGCGTTGGTATGTCAAGTTTGGTTGTCATATTTTAGTGAATCAAAACTCATGTTAAGAGTCGCTTGATTATGTACTAGAATTAAACTTCGTATAGGTTAGCTTGAAAGCATTAGGATATGAGACGTTACAAGTATTGCAAAGTCTTAAAGATCTGAAGAAGCAAGGAACTACAACGACAACAATCATCCTTCCACTTGAGGTTAGTGATATTTGACTTGAACTGTTTCATTCCCTAACGTATCTTTCAAGTTGTGCATATGGAAAACAAAACTGCGAAGCATGAACACTCTAGATAGACATAGTAATAAGGAATACAATATGAAGTTTATTGCTTAACCATTAAACTTTGTAGATAAGACATCGACATAATCGTTTAAATGTTATTGTGATTATGTGTGGGTATGAGGTGAGGATTTCATCCTAGGAAATAATGTTTACATGTATTCTAAGGAAGTAAGTTCATAAACTTGTTTGTGGACCGAAAAGGAAACTGCCAGGAGTTATTGGTTTTCTTATTCATTGCATATCTTATGAACAACCAATATGTGTGATAGAGTATAACCGTTTATAACTTGTTGTGTTCTTGGTAGAACTATTCACAAAGTCCCGACTTTTGTATTGGTATAACTTTTATTAGTAAAACCAATCTTAAGTAATCACCTGTGGTATGATCGGATTATGTCTGCCTTGGGGAAAGGGAACTGATCCTAGTAAGGGAAAGGGAACCGATACTTGTAAGGGGTGCAGTACATCAAGGGGAACCGATCCTTGTATAGGGTGCAGCAAGGTTTATAGTAGAAAGGGGAATGGATCCTATGGACATGTGCAACACATATAAGTTAGATCCCATGTATATGTGGGGCACCGATCCTAGTACCTAGTCAACCGAATCCTTGGGAAGCTAGTATCACTATGCGTAGTACTCACATGGAGGTAGAACCGAAACTTGTTTTGGTAGAACCGTAAACCCATGATTGTGATTGAATGTTGGTTTGATCAATCACATAGTTCTTGAAAGTCATACGAACCAATTCTAAACTTGTTTGGAAGTGCGGAAAATCAGTTTCAAGGTTGTAAGTGTGAAAGAGAACTTACAAAGTAAAGATGTCGACAAACTTTGAACACGTGTTGTGAATGTTTATTTCTATAATTGTTCAAAGATATTCCTTAACGGCTAAGGGAAGAGAATCCCAGGATCAAAACATAAGTAAGTTAAGAATATTTTAACTAAGGTTATTAATTTCACTTTGTTGGGAAATTACAGAATTATTAATGTGAATTTACTAATTAGATTTTTCGAGAGATTTCGATTGTTATTTTTGGACAGAGCATTTCCAGGAATTATGGAAACCGAATTTGTGCTTTAATGAATATATTGAGAATATTTTCGGTTTTGGAAATTCCGTGGTGTCCAAACTTCCTTGTCTATAAATACACGAAGTTTTCCTTTCTAGCAAGCTAATCCTTCGTAACAACAAACTTACTCTTTTGTCTTTGTTACTGGTGTAGCCGCCTATCGGAGAGGAGAGTAACTAATTAGGTGAAATCTCTTACGGCCGCTCGTTTTAAAGTCTTCTTTGGGATTGAGAATCTCTAGCGCGACCCGTTGGTGGGAAACTAGATAATTTCGGTTTATCTTTGTTTTCGATTGATTTGATTGACTAACAGTGGTTGAAATATGATTGCACCTAGTTTGTTTATTCTTGAGAATCTTCTCTTATGATATAAGATTTACTCAAACTAGTTCAGAGTTTCGACAGGGATATTAAGACTGTTGTTAGTTCTAAAGACGATCTTGTGATAATCTATTGTTAACAGACTCCGTTCCGTGTGTGATTGATCACAAGAGATTCAAGTGATTGTGTGCAGGTTTTTATTGAAGATTTAAGAAGATTTGAAAACAAAGAAGATATTGAAGATCTGACTTGGGTTTTATAATCTTTGGTGTGCACAATACTTGTTTGGGTAAAAGAGGATACAATTAATAATCGGTTTATCCTTGTGGTAGATTGGATTGATTAATTGAGTAGATCGGCATCAACGCGGTTCTTCGGATTAAAGGTGTTGTTGGCTTAATCTTAATCGATTACCTTTGGGTGATTGAACATAAGATAGATCTAAACCCGAGGAAGGAGTTTATGTTAAGATAAACAGAAGAGCCTTTGTCCGACTCATATCACTTGGTTGAATAGAGTTGATACCAAACAGATTTCTTGTTCCTTTACTGTTTGGAATACGAACCAAAGGGATTGTTCAAAGTACGTGACTTATTCATAAGTAGGAGGCGTGGGAATACAGACGGAACTAGGTGAAATATAGGGTTAGTTACTTGGTCTCAACTATACGAAGTTAAGTGTAATTTTGTGTAGCGACTTAATCCTGAGAGTATTCAATTCTGGACTAGGTCCCGGGGTTTTCCGCATTATAACTGTTTTATTATAATTAAAGTAAATTACACAAACGTTAATTCCTATTTACTTGATAAGCAATCATATTGTGTTTGGTTAAGTCCGAACTTTTATATCAAGTAAACATACTCCGCTGTTGTATTGTCTCGATCTCGTATCCATAGACGATCACACGAAGTGTGAACCGATTAGTTGTATTGTCTCGACTAAGGGTGCACACGGTACGGTTCGGCTTGGTTCTTGACGAGACCGAGTACCTGTACCTCCCTAGCCTCGGTTCCAAAATTTTGGACCGGTACCTGTACCTTGTACCTCGGTTCCAGTTCCATTCGGTACCAGGTACGGTACCGGTTCCAATCGGTTCTTTTCCAGACAGAAATATGTTTTTTTCTCTGACAATCTAAGTACATGTTTTTTACCTGTTTTTCAATATATTAAGTAATAAATCATACTTAAAACAAAGCAACAATTAATAAGTAGCTATATTACTAGCAAGCCAAACAAACAAAGTCTTGAAAACCTGAGTAGCAGTAGGCAGTAGCAGTGTAGCACACAAACTGACAATCTCATAATCACACACACTAAAGTCTGGGAAATCCGAAAAAACAACAATTAACAGTAGGCAGTAGCCACAGACACACACACTAAGTCTTGAAAATGAGAAAATCTGAAAAAAGAACAACTAGCAGTGCAGCTAGTGATGCAGTAGTCTTGAATCTTGATCTTCTAATCCATATCAGCATCACTTGTGGTGTCATCAGTGTTGATAGGACCAAGTAACGCTACCAAACAAATAATAGTAGTTAGTAACTCAATATCATCTCAGCTTGCATCACAACTCATTTAACCCATCAACATACATAACAACTCTTCATTAGACTCAATTCATTAATCAGCTAAACATCCTAGAATGATCAACATCCAGAAGACTAAACTTCAATTCATAATTAAGATGAGAACTACAAAACCACCACCAAAACAAATTAACACCCTAATTTCTAACACCCTAATTTCTCAAATTAACTACACACATCAAGATACACATTACCAGATCAATAACAAAACATGAACCCTGAATTAAGAAAAGTACTTGTTATTAGCAATTCAGCTAAACTTTCAATCCAAAGATTTTGCAGCTCATACTCAAAATCAAGATAACATCTGGATCTTCTCAACATCATTCAATTGATCAATTCTCATCCAAACAAATCCAAAAACAAAACCCTAACCCTAAAATCACAAATTCAGTAACATAAAACAGAGCATAGCGTCACAATTCAATGAAACACACATCAATTAGATAAGATCTCAATCTTTCAAACATTAAACAACAAAACTAAAGCAAAACCCAGATTTTATTTAACACCCTAATTTCATTAACAAAAGTAATGAAAAATCAAAAGAAAAGATTAAGAAGATATAATTCTTACCAAATCCAAGCCAAATCAATCAACTCTTCCAAATCTGATGAACAAGTCTTAATTACAAATCTGAAAAATCAAAAGATTAAAGGTAGAATTATTAGATTCAGATTCTCAGAAGATTCAGAATTATTACAAATCTCAATTACAAAACCCTAGGTTCAGTTCGCTTACCCTTTGAATCAATACTTGAGATTCAAAGTAGGTTCAGTTCGCTTACAAATATTAATTACTTACCGTTTGAATCAACACTTACCCTTTGAATCAACACTTGTAATGGAGAAGAGAAGATTGTCGCTCGTCTCTGTTAATCAACATTTGTAATGGAGAATATTGTCGCTCGTCCCTTCTCAGACAGAGAGGAGACGGAAAAAAGAAGAAGAAGAAAATGAGAAGAGAAACGGAAACCCTATAATGTTCGCTTATATACCCCCTCTAATCTAACGGATAATACTGATCCCTTATCCCCTAAATCTAACGGCTCTAATCATTCGGGACATTCGGTCCGGTACGGCACGGTACTTGTACAGGACCGTGTACCTGTACCCCCATACCTCGGTTCCTATTTTTTGGACCGGTACCTGTACCTTGTACCTCGGTTCGGTCCAAAACTAGGTACGGTTCCACCGGTTTCGGTTCGGTCCATCGGTCCGGCTCGGTTCCTGTGCACCCTTAGTCTCGACTCAGTCCATAGACAATCACTTCCGGATAAAGGACTTACAGGTAGGAAAAGTTTTAGCTTGAGGTATATTTGGGTACCCTCGCCTTTTCAACACGACTTATGTCTCAATATTGGAGATAGAGTAGAAATAGACTTTCCAAGTGATAAATGAGTTTAAGTCTCCACATACCTTTTGTTGATGAAGTTCCACAAGCTCCCCTTAGTAGTTCTTCGTCTTCAAATGATGAACGCTGAGAGATCTAAGATCAACTACAATATCTATGTCCTAGTCCGAGACATCTATAAATAGGCTAGAAATCAAGACTTATAGTTTTGATCGCTAATATTGACAAACATGCTTGGGATAGCAATGCATGCGAGTTCGACCGATAAATTCTCTAACAATCTCCCCCTTTGTCAATTTTAATGACAAAACTATTAATACATATGGATTTATAAAATAAATAAAAATTGAAGCTTCTCATCCACATGCTTGATATCCTTGGCATCTTCAACACGACTCGAAATCTTTGTCACTTCCAAGTACTCCAATGATCCCAAAGATTCTAAGTTTAGCATCATCGTTGTTGAAGATTCGTAGCTATAACAATGAGAAAGCAAATGCTCTCAATCATTGTTATACAGTGTCATGGTATTATTACACATTAACAAAGTTCAATCGTATCAAAAACCACTTCCCCTTACATAATGATTTGTAAACCATATGTATTTGTAGTGTGAACTACACATTAATTCTTCCCCTTTTTGTCAATAAAATTGGCAAAGGTACGAAAATTAGTGGGATCCTAATGAAATTTCCACGCAGATATTTCAAGACCAAAGGTGTATTAATATACCAACAAATTTAGATGCAATCATATAGCCGGAGCTAAATGCATTCGTCAAGGAGTTTATAAAGATACAAGATAACCCCTAAATATTCCACAGCCGCACTCCCCACAAAGATATGGAAATTAAGCACAAGTTCAAAAGAACTCTCACCCATAAAATGGCATTCCCGAAAGAACAACAAAGGCGACCTTACTTTCATAAGAAAAGAAGGATTTCTTTGGACATAACCAAATCACATGAAAATATGAGTTTGAATCGAAAGTATTCAATTGATGAATCATCCACAAAAGGGTTCATGATTAATCCAAACGAAATGCACAATTAAATTAACCACAAGAAAACCCATGATTAATTTAATTGGAATTATACAACTAAATTAACCACAAAAGTGATCAATTCAATTGGTCATGCTCGTCATAAGAGAACTTAAGGAGCAACACAACTAAACAAACCATGAAAATGATCAATTCAATTGATTATGCTTAATCAGAAGAAAACTTATGAAGCAACACAGTACATACACAAAAATTGTGGATCGGAGATCGACCAATACTGCGGAATATACAAGGATTCATTCTATCTTTTATCACTATTTGCATAATGACATATAACAGACTTAATCCTTGTGAACAAATGTTTTATCCTTTCTTCCATCAAAAGAATGACATAAAAGGATATAACTTTTGTAATGTCAAAAGTTCATTCTATCTTTTATCAATACTTTCATATCAACATAATAGAGATAACTTTTGAACAAGTATGGGACAATCATAGTTCACGGACGCAAACGCACATATCCCATAACAATTTGCAATATATAAAACCATACAAATTAAAATTGCAAGCATCATCTTCCAAAAACTTAGAATTTAAATTAATAAATCTAAAAAAAATAAAGATAAAAAAACGTTTGGAACTGGCTATGTGTAATCACAATAATAGCTATTCCAAACCCTATCTATTCTTCTAAAAATATAAAAAGAAGATTTACTAGACATTGAGACCTCTGAAGAATTCTTTATCTTCCCCGAACTCCTTGTCGTCAACAGCCATGGGAACATAAGGTTCATGGAAAAAGAAGTCAACAAACTTTCTAGGCTGATGATGTCGAACCAGGGCCTTCTGAATTTCACTAGTTCTCATAAAAATAGCCTTTATTTTCTGAATCTCCTTCCTTGTTTCCTTCAACTCTTAAAGAACACCAGAAAACTTCTGAGAATTTTAAAGAACAGCTCTTGGCTTCCTCATATTCCTCCTTTTTTCTTTTAAGAGTTGGAACCAACGAAGATTTTTCTTTTTCCTTCATGATTGATGGCTTAACAATCATATTAACATCTTTTCCATCAGAAGACATGATGCTTGGAGTATCCATACATGTATGGGTTTGTGAGAGGAAATCACAATTTAAACTCAACAGGAAATTTTAAGATGAAAAGAGTTTCAGAGAAGGAAAAAGGAATGTAGGATTACGGAACCTTTATCCACACAGGTTCACGGACGCACAATCACAACCCTAAAGAGAGTAGAATAGTCGAGAATAACCCTCTTTTATTGATTCAACAGGGAAGTCCCTTCCAACATGAAAGAATCCAAATCTCAAAAAAATCTAAAAAAAATAAAAACATGTAGTTCTCTTTAAGCCTGAGGTGTGCACAATCTTGTCTCTTTTAATCAGGCACATGAGACAAGATGCACAAAAAAAACACAATCAAGTTATGTCGTGGTGAACAACAATTCGTCCACCGTACCTTTTTTGAGAGGAATTCATAGACCCATGTATATCAACTTGTTTAGACCATACTTTTTTCTCTAGTGGCCTTGACCTATATTTGGAAACCAACTTCTTTGAAGACGATAAAATCTTACATACCTCAGCGGTTTTTTGAACAAGTTTAATCTTGTCTGCCAGGCGATTTGCTCTTCGTTGAAGTTTATTGACATATCTAATCTTGTGTTTGTACTTGAAACACTTAGAAAGTTCATGACCTTTGAGTGAAAAATAAGAGCATGTCAATGGATAAGATGATTCAGATTCCCGAGATGTGCAAGCGGATAGACACAGATTGGTACCTGAAAAACCAGACAAAGAGTTTCCAAAAGAAGGGTTAATTTTTTTCTTCCAGATTGGTTGAATCTTCTAGAAGGATATCAAGATTGATGTATGTATTGCTACAATTATCAAAATCAACATCTTCACAAATAAGTGCAACACTTGATTTTCCGTCTTCATCAGAATCATAGTGATCCGACATTTCATCAAGGGTTGCAGCAAGACCTTTGTTCCCAGTATATTTTCTACGGTTCGGACACTCATTGGAAAAATGACCATAACCCCTACACTTAAAGCACTGTGGCATATCCTCGTCATCATCCTCATCAGCATCCCTATTTTTAGGAGGAATGCGATTATGAGGTTTAACTGGTGACCTAGGTTTGTCTATGGAAAACCGTTTACTTCTCTTTAATAAGAGATCTCTAAACTGTCTTGTGATCATCGAGACTGATTTGTCAAGATCTTCATCTGATGAATCAGTCTCAGAAAGATCATCCTCAGAGACGCAAACACTTTTACCTTTGTCAAGTAATTTAGTTATTCTTTGTGCTTTGAAGGCAACATCCTTTCCGGTTTCGAATGTATGCTCATGATCAAATATCTTTATCTTTCCAAACAACGTATTTCTGGAGAGCGTATCAAGGTTATTTCCTTCAACAATGGCATGCTTCTTAGAATCGTATCTAGATGGCAGCGATCTGAGAATTTTCATCACAATATCCTTTTCAGGAATAGTCTTACCAATGCAAAAGATGCATTAACAATTTGAGACACTTTGTGATTAAACTCATCAAATGAATCTTCATCTGCCATACGGAGGTTTTCCAAGTCGTAATTAAGGTTTTGAAGCCTAGCTTCCTTCTCACTGGTATTATCTTCAAATACGGTTTCTAAGACATCCCAAACATCTTTAGACCGAGTGCACGTAGTCACATAGTGCTGAAGATCTAGGGTAATGGCATGAATGATGGCATTCTACTCGTCGGAGTTTTTCTTTGCAGCAAGTATCTCGGAAGCATCATATGCACCAATATTCTTTGGAACGGTTGCATTACCGATGGCCACAAAGGGAACATCATAGCCATTAACTACATAAATCAATGATTTCTAATCATGCGATTGAAGAAAAGCACGCATAGAAATTTCATGCCATAAGTAATTAGAGCCATCGAAGACTGGTGGTACGTTTATAGAGATAGCACCTTTGTCCATCTCAGATCGCTACAAACACAGACCTATAAGGTCTTTAATGTGTTTGCCTGCTCTGATACCAATTGAAAATGCGGGGATCTAACAACCACACCCAACAATTCATTTGGCAATCTGAAAGGACTTACTTCAATATACTTTCTAGAGAATCAACTAGACAGTCATACTCAATCTAAATTAAAGTATATCAAAGAGTGTAATATCTCTAACTCTTAATTCAATCCGCAATCATAAAATATAAATCTGCGTGCCTGATTGAATATAAGAGGAGTAAACTTGAACGGTACCAAAGACTAATGTTCAAGGATCAATCAATCTCAATCCAACAACCAAAGGTTGGATTTCCTAATTGATCGTTACAACGTACAACCTGTGATATTTCAATTATATAACAAAATATAATGCGGAAAAGAAACAACACAAACACCAGAATTTTGTTAACGAGGAAACCGCAAATGCAGAAAAACCCCGGGACCTAGTCCAGTTTGAACACCACACTGTATTAAGCCGCTACAGACACTAGCCTACTACCAATTAACTTCGGACGTGACTGTAGTTGAACCCTAATCAATCTCACACTGATTCAAGGTACAGTTGCGCTCCTTACGTCTCTGATCCCAGCAGGATACTATGCACTGGATTTCCTTAGATGATCTCACCACAACCAAGAGTTTCTA
This sequence comes from Papaver somniferum, assembly GCF_003573695.1. Classification (NCBI taxonomy): domain Eukaryota; kingdom Viridiplantae; phylum Streptophyta; class Magnoliopsida; order Ranunculales; family Papaveraceae; genus Papaver; species Papaver somniferum. The sequence goes on from NC_039365.1 coordinate 25,757,373, forward strand.
CGACCCAAAGTCGAAGACTTGATAAACAAATATGTCTCGCACAGGAAAGTCTATAGGATTGAATAAATTTGTCTCCCACAGAAATACCCAAGAGTTTTTGTTCCGTCTTTTGATAAATCAAGGTGAACAACAACCAATTAATAAACCGGACTTATATTTTCGAAGAACAACCTAGTATTATCAATCAGCTCAGAATAGTCTTAATCGACTAGCGAAACAAGATATTGTGGAATCACAAACGATAAGACGAAGATGTTTGTGACTACTTTTCTATCTTGCATATCGGAGATATAAATCTCAAGCCAATTTTACAATTGTACTCGTACGATAGAAACAGCAAGATCAGATCACACAACTACAAGAGAAGTATTATCGGTCTGGCTTCACAATCCCAATGAAGTCTTCAAGTCGTTAAGCTACAGGGTCTCGAGAAGAAACCTAAGGTTAAAGGAGAATCGACTCTAGGAATACAACTAGTATCACGCATGAGGTTTGTAGATTAGCTTTCCCAGTTGTTAGAGCTCTCTTTTATATAGTTTTCAAATCTGGGTTTGCAATCCAAGTTACCCTGGTAACAAAGCATTCAATAATCACCGTCAGATGAAAAACCTGATTAGACCAAGATAATATCTTTCAACCGTTAGATCGAACTTAGCTTGTCACACACAAATGAAATGTACCCTCATTTAGGTTTATGTAACCGTACCCAAACGTGTTCACTCATGTTGGCTAAAAAAATAGTCAACCAAGGTTATCCATATGTTTACTATCATATTAACCTTATTCATCTTAACCATAACTAGTTCAAATGACTCAAATGAAACTAGTTAAAGAGTTGTTCAATTGCATAGAAGACACAATTGAAACCAAATCGGTTTGATTCACTTGAATCAATCGTGAACATTATAGACACGGTTTGCAAAGATTGCATTCCTTAAGATTTAAATGTTTAAGTTCATGAACATACCGATTTGACAAAATAACCAACTTAAGTATACGTACGGGTATTCGTACTTAAGCAACCAGATTTGAGTTTGTTAAGTTTCCAAACTCAGCAGAAATTCTCGGTTTGAAAACTTCCGCCGGGTACGCATACTTAGGTGACTAGTTTAGGAGTTTGTAATTCCCAAACTCAGCAGATATTTTCCGTTCAAAAACTCCCTCCAGTATGTGTACGGGTATGCATACTTAAGGTGACTAGTTTAAGAGTTTGTAATTCCTAAACACAACAGATATTTTCGGTTCTAAAACTTCTACCAGTATGCGTACCGGTATGCATACTTATGTTGTCTCCTTCACCAATTTTGTATACACACATATGCATACACTTGGTTCCCGGTTTATGGATTTATACACTAATGTGCGAACACACTATATATGCTTATATCCAAGATGGTTATATCATCAACTCTTAATTTCAATCATTGAAATTTTCTTAGAGGACGTTATATAGTTGTTGTTCACAAACTATTTTTCGTCAAACGATTTTCAAGTTATTGAAATTATCATAATGAAACATTCAAGGCAACACCAAATGATTGTATCACACAAACCATGTTAGATGTAACTCGGAAATTTTCATATGATATTACTCGGACTTTCGTCACGAATGTAAGATGAACATGGCTAAAGCGAAAGCTTGCCAAAACATATTTAGAGAAATATATAAGCGAGATAAACTTAGCTCGAAATCTCAAATGTGTATAATAGAAAACTATATCGTAACACGACTTATGTCTTAATATAGGAGATATAGTAGAAATATACTTTCTAAGTGATAGATGAGTTTAAGTCTCCACATACCTTTTGTTGATGAAGTTCCACAAGCTCCCCTTAGTAGTTCTTCGTCTTCAAATGATGAACGCTGAGAGATCTAAGCTCAACTACACTATCTATGTCCTAGTCCGAGACATCTATAAATACGCTAGAAATCAATACTTATAGTTTTGATCACTAACATTGATAAACATGCTTGAGATAGCAACGCATGCGAGTTCGACCGAGCAATGCTCTAACAATCTCCCCCTTTGTCAATTTTAGTGACAAAACTATCAATACATATGGATTACAAAATAAATAAAAATTGAAGCTTCTCATCCACATGCTTGATCTACTTGACATCTTCAACACGACTCCAAATCTTCGTCACTTCCAAGTACTCCAATGATCCCAAAGGTTGTAAGTTTAACATCATCATTGTTGAGGATCCGTAGCTATAACAATGAGAAAGAAAATACTCTCAATCATTGTTATACAGTGTCATAGTATTATTACACATTATCAAAGTTCAATTGTATCACAAATTTTACAACAATATTATGGTGATATGTATCACTCCCCCTTAGTAAATACTTTATCTCAACATGAAAAACACTCCCCATTACATAATGATCCGTAAATCATATGTATTTGTAGTATGAACTACACATTAAATCTCCCCCTTTTTGTCAATAAAATTGGAAAAGTTACGAAAATTAGTGGGATCCTAATGAAATTTCCACGGAGATACTTCAAGACCAAAGGTTTATTAACATACCAACAAATTTATGTGCAATCATATAGCCGAAGCTAAATGCATTCATTGAGGACTTTATGAATATACAAGATAACCCCTAAAATATTCCACAGCCGCACTCCCCACAAAGATATGGAAATTAAGCACAAGTTCAAAAGAACTCTCACCCATAAAATGGCATTCCCGAAAGAACAACAAAGGATACCTTACTTTCACAAGAAAACAAGGATTTCTTTGGACATAACTAAATCACATGAAAACATGAATTTGAATCCAAAGCATTCAATTGAAATCAAAAAAGGGTTCATGATTAATCCAATCGAAATGCACAATTAAATTAACCACAAGAAAACCCATGATTAATTTAATTGGAAATACACAACTAAATTAACCACAGAAGTGATCAATTCAATTGGTCATGCTCGTCAAAGAGAACTTACGGAGCAACACAACTAAACAAACCATGAATATGATCAATTCAATTGATTACGCTCAATCATAAGAAAACTTATGAAAGAACACAGTACATATACAAAAATTGTGGATCGGAGATCGACCAATACTGCGGAATATACAAGGATTCATTCTATCTTTCATCACTATTTGCATAATGACATATAACAGACTTAGTCCTTGTGAACAAAATTTTTATCCTTTCTTCCATCAAAATAATGACATAAAGGGCTTTAACTTTTGTAATGTTAAAAGTTCATTCTATCTTTTATCAATACTTTCATATCAACATAACAGAGATAACTTTTGAACAAGTATGGGAAAATCATAGTTCACGGACGCAAACACACATATCCCATAACAATTTTGCAATATATAAAACCATAAAGATTAAAATTTTAAACATCATCTTCCAAAAACTTAGAATTTAAATTAATAAAACTAAAAAAAAATGAAGATAAAAAAACGTTTGGAACTAGCTATGTCTAATCACAATAATGGCTATTCCAAACCCTAGTTATTCTTCTAAAAGCATAAAAAGAAGATTTTGCTAGACATTGAGACCTCTGAAGAATTCTTTATCATCCCGAACTCCTTTTCGTCAACAGCCATGGGAACATAAGGTTCGTGGAGAAAGGATTCAATTCCAACAAACCTTCTAGGCTGATGATGTCAAACCAGGGCCTTCTGAATTTCAAGAGTTCTCATAACAAGAGCCTTTATTTGCTGAATCTCCTTCCTTGTTTCCTTCAACTCTTCAAGAACCCCAGAAAACTTCTGAGAATTTGAAGGAACAACTCTTGGCTTCCTCATATTCCTCCTTTTTCTTTTAAGAGTTGGGGCCAACGAAGATTTTTCTTTTTCCTTCATGATTAATGGCTTAAAAATCATATTAACATCTTTTCCATCAGAAGACATGATGCTTGGAGTATCCATACGTGTATGGGTTTGTGAGAGGAAATCACAATTTAAACTCAACAGACAATCTTAAGATGAAAAGAGTTTCATAGAAGGAAAAAGGAATGTAGGGCTACGGAACCTTTATCCACACAGGTTCAGCACGCATAATCACAACCCTAAAGAGATTAGAATTGTCGAGAATAACCCTCTTTTATTGATTCAACAGGGAAGTCCCTTCCAACATGAAAGAATCCCAATCTCAAAAATATCTAAGAAAAATAAAAACATGTATTTCTCTTTAAGCCTGAGGTGTGCACAATCTTGTATCTTTTAATCAGGCAAATGAGACAAGATGCACAAAATCAACACAATCAAGTTGTGCTGTGGTGAACAACAATTTTTCCACCATACCATTTTTGAGAGGAATTCATAGACCCTTGTCTATCAACTTGTTTAGACCATACTCTTTTCTATAGTGGTCTTGACCTATATTTGGAGACCAACTTCTTTGAATACGATAAAATCTTACATACCTCAGCGGTTTTCTGAACAAGTTTAAGCTTGTCTGCCAGGCGATTTGCTATTCATTGAATTTTATTGAGATATCTCATCTTGTGTTTGTACTTGAAACACTTAGAAAGTTCATGACCTTTGAGTGAACAATAAGATCACGTCAACGGATAAGATGATTCAGATTACCGAGATATGCAAGCGGCTAGACACAGATTGGTACCTGAAAAACCAGACAAAGAGTTTCCATAACAAGGGTTAATTTTTTCTTCTAGATTGGTTGAATCTTATGGAAGGATATAAAGATTGATATATGTATTTCTACAATTATCAAAATCAATATCTTCACAAAGAAGTGCAACACTTGATTTTCCACCTTCATCAGAATCATAGTGATCCGACATTTCATCAAGGGTTGCAACAAGACCTTTGTTCCCAGTGCATTTTCTAGGAGGAATGCGATTATGAGGTTTAACTGGTGACCTAGGTTTGTCTCTGGAAAACCGTTTACTTCTCTTTAATAAGAGATCTATAAACTGTCTTTTGATCATCGAGACTGATTTGTCAAGATCTTCAACTGATGAATCAGTCTCAGAAAGATCATCCTCAGAGACGCAAAAACTTTTACCTTTGTCAAGTAATTTAGTGTTTCTTTGTGCTTTGAAGGCAACATCCTTTCCGGTTTTGGATGTATTCTCATGATCAAAGATCTTTATCTTTCCAACCAACGTATTTATGGAGAGCGTATCGAGGTTATTTCCTTCAATGATGGCATGCTTCTTAGAATCGTATCTAGATGGTAGCGATCTGAGAATTTTCATCACAATGTCCTTTTCAGAAATAGTCTTACGAAATGCAAAAGATGCATTAACAATTTCAGACAATTTGTAATTAAACTCATCAAATGAATATTCATATGCTTTACGAAGGTTTTCCCAATCAGAATTAAGGTTTTTAAGCCTAACTTCCTTCTCACTGGTATTACCTTCAAATACGTTTCCAAGATATCCCAAGCATCTTTAGACCCAGTGCACGTAGTCACATGGTGTTGAAGATCTGTGGTAATGGCATGAATGATGGCATTCAACCCTTCGGAGTTTTTCTTTGCAGCAAGTATCTCGGTAGAATCATATGCATCAATATTCTTTGTAACAGTTGCATTACCGATTTCCACAACGGGAGCATCATAGCCATTAACTACATAAACCCATGTTTGAAAATCACGCAATTGAAGAAAAGCTCGCATAAAAATTTTCCACCATAAGTAATTAGAGCCATCAAAGACTAGTGGTACGTTTATAGAGATAACACCTTTGTCCATATCAGATCGCTACAAACACAGACTTATAAGGTCTTTAATGTGTTTGTCTTCTCTGATACCAATTGAAAATTCGGGGGTCTAACAACCACATCCAACAATTCGTTTGGTAATCTGAGAAGACTTACTCCAATATACTTTCTAGAGAATCAACTAGACAGTCAGATTCAATCTAGAATAAAGTATATCAAAGAGTCTAATATCTCTAACTCTTACTTCAATCTGCAATCATCAAATATAAATATGCGAGCCCGATTGAATATAAGAGGAGTAAACTTGAACAGTACCAAAGACCAATGTTCAAGGATCAATCAATCTCAATAAACAACCAAAGGTTGGATTTCCTAATTGATAGATACAACGCACAACCTGTGATATTTCAATTATATAAAAAAATATAATGCGGAAAAGAAATAACACATACACCAGAATTTTGTTAACGAGGAAACCACAAATGCAGAAAAACCCCAGGACCTAGTCCAATTTGAACACCACACTGTATTAAGCCGCTACAGACACTAGCCTACTACCAATTAACTTCAAAATGGACTGTAGTTGAACCTTAATAAATCTCACAATGATTCAAGACACAGTTGCGCTCCTTACATCTCTGATCCTAGCAAGATACTACACACTTGATTCCCTTAGCTGATCTCACCCACAACCAAGAGTTGCTACGACCCAAAGTCGAAGACTTTATAAACAAATCAGTCTCACACAGAAAAGTCTATATGATTGAATAAATTTTTCTCCCACAAAAATACTCAAGAGTTTTTTGTTCCGTCTTTTGATAAATCAAGGTAAATAGGATCCAATTGATAAACCAGACTTATATTCCCAAAGAACAGCCTAGTATTATCAATCACCTCACAATAATCTCAATCGACTAGCGAAACAAGATATTGTGGAATCACAAACGATGAAACGAATATGTTTGTGACTACTTGTCTATCTTTCCTATCGGAGATATAAATATCAAGCCAATTTTACAATTGTACTCGTACGATAGAAACAACAAGATCAGATCACACAACTACAAGATAAGTAGTATCGGTCTGGCTTCATAATCCCAATGAAGTCTTCAAGTCGTTAACCTACAGGGTCTCGAGAAGAAACCTAAGGTTAAAGGAGAATCGACTCTAGCAATACATCTAGTATCACAATGAGGTATGGGGTTTAGGTTTCCAAGTTGTTAGAGTTCTTCTTTATATAGTTTTCAAATCAGGGTTCGCAATCCAAGTTACCTTGGTAACAAAAAATTCAATAATCACCGTTAGAGGAAAAACCTGATTCAACCAAGCTAATATCTTTCAACAGTTAGATCTAACTTATCTTGTCACACACAAATGAAATGTACCCTCATTTAGGTTAGCTATATGTTTACTATCATATTAACCTTATCCATCTTAACCATAACTAGTTCAAATGACTCAAATGAAACTAGTTAAAGAGTTGTTCAATTGCATAGAAGACACAATTGAAACCAAATCGGTTTGATTCACTTGAATCAATCGTGCACATTATAGCCACGGTTTGCAAAGATTGCATTCCTTAAGATTTAAATGTTTAATTTCATGAACAGACCGATTTGAAAAAATAACCAGCTTAAGTATGTGTATAGGTATGCGTACTTAAGCAACCAGATTTTAGTTTGTCAAGTTTCCAAACTCAGCAGAAATTCTCGGTTTGAAAACTTCCGCCGGGTAAGCATACTTAAGGTGACTAGTTTAGGAGTTTGTAATTCCAAAACTCAACAAATATTTTCGGTTCGAAAACTCCCTCCAGTATGCGTACGGGTATGCATACTTAAGATGACTAGTTTAGGAATTTGTAATTCCTAAACACAGAAGATATTTTCGGTTCGAAAACTTCTACCAGTATGCGTACGGGTACACATACTTATGTTGTCTCCTTCACCAATTTTGTGTACACACATATGCATACACTTGGTTCCCGGTTTATGGATTTATACACTAATGTGCGAACACACTATATATGCTTATATCAAAGATGGGTATATCATCAACTCTTAATTTCAATCATTGAAACTTTCTTAGAGGATGTTATATAGTTGTTGTTCACAAACTATTTTTCGTCAAAACGATTTTCAAGTTATTGAAATTATCATAATGAAACATTCAAGGCAACACCAAATGATTATATCACACATACCATGTTAGATGTAACTCGGAAATTTTGATATGATATTTCTTATTCGGACTTTCATCACGAATGTAAGATGAACATGGATAAAGCGAAAGGTTGCCAAAACATATTTAGAGAAATATATAAACGAGATAAACTCAAATCGAAATCTCAAATGTCTATAATAGAAAACTATATCGTAACACGACTTATGTCTCAATATAAGAGATTAAATAAAAATATACTTTCCAAGTGATAGATGAGTTTAAGTCTCCACATACCTTTTGATGATAAAGTTCCACAAGTTCCCCTTAGTAGTTCTTCGTTTTCAAATGATGAACGCTGAGAGATCTACACTCAACTACACTATCTATGTCTTAGTCCGACACATCTATAAATAGGCTAGAAATCAAGACTTATAGTTTTGATCACTAACATTGACAAACATGCTTGAGATAGCAGCGCATGCGAGTTCGACTGAGCAATGCTCTAACAAAGACAACCTTTACCAGAGAAAGATCGACAATGTCTTAGCTATTATGTTGCAATAGTAATAAGCTAAAACGGAAACTCATATATGTAAATTAAATTCACAACTTATGAAACATACATCGATAATAGTATAATCGTGACTTCACACATGATTTTTATCAATATCTACTTATGATTGTTTGATAAAGCAAACCAATACGTTAGATCCGAAACCTGTCAAATCAAACAATGATTATAGTTTGTTGAAAACTGAAACTAAATTTCATAAATCGAAAGCAAAACAAAATATATAATCATTCAGATCAAGCAACGCAATCATAACTATCGCAAGAATGACATAGTAAATTTAAAATAAAAACTTAATCATTCAGATCAGCAGTATTACTGTTTGGAAGATGATCAAAAGGAGTTGAATGCTTGAAGTCTTCACAACGGCTGAAACAACTTAAGATAGTGGAATCTATATTAAGATTCACGTGCGTTGTTGATGAGTGCCAAATAATGTATATATTTATCCCTTTTTCTTGGCATTTAACTCATCTTTTGTGCAGTAATTCTACATTTTATCCCATATTCTGTATTTTCATTGTTTTCAAGAATAAATATTTTTCTTACTTAATTTTGCATTTTTAGGTAATAAATAAAGTCTGGATGACTTGCGGAGCGGAAAAGAGCTGAAGAGTAGTGAAAGGCCGGAAGAAATTACGCAAGGAAGCCGCAAAGAATGGAGCGCACGTCCAAAAAGCTAGGAATGGGCTCAAGAAGGAAGAATTGTTCTTAAAGAAGATATGGGCTTGGCATACCCAAGGCCCAAAACCCTTACCCAAACCCATTTTCTATATCCATACCCGCCTCCATTCTCAGCCGTTAGATCGGATCCATCTCATCATCCAATGGTCGCTTCTTTGCCTGCTCATCAAATCTCGATACTTCCGTTTAACACTACAGCACCTAACCTCGATCTTCGCCGTTAACTTTGTTGTATTTCACAATCCAACGGTCGAAGTGATTCATCTCTCATACCACCGTTAGATCTACCAACCATCTTCACATCCAACGCGTCTCGCTAGACATCAAAGTTTGATGAACCCGCTCAACACCTTAGCCATCGAACCCATCGACCTCAAGCCAAACACCCTCTTCTTCCCAAATCATTTTCTTTCCCCAAAACTTCTTCTCCACCACCATACCGCCTGCAACTCCACTGCCACCACCATCTCTTCCATCACCACCTCGAGCTTCACCATCTCCATTCTCTCGACCAAATCAGAGCCTTCACCATCATCCATCTCCCTAGTATTTCCTTTTCTTGTTCTTAGCATCAACCCTAGGTGCTACAGATAAGAAAGAGAAAAGCTAGGGCATCAGTAGACGCAATTGGGAGCAGTTCGAGCTGAGGAGGAGCAGAGGGAACATCAACAGGGCATGGGTCGAGCACAGGGGAGACAAATTCAGAAATCAGTGAGTTTAATTTGGAATTTAAAAATTAGGGTTTGCAAATTTGGGGATTTTCAATTTAGGGTTTGTAGAAATTTAGGGTGTTGTAACAAACTATAAGATGTTATGGGTGTGGTAGAAAAGCTCTCTGGGCTAGCCAGTAACAATATTTTGAATCAATTTTCATTTTTCCAATTTCTATTTTAACAACAGTTGATTGTGTGTATCCTGTATGCATGTTGCATTTTAATTTAGTTTGTTGGATGAATGCTGTTGTTATACTCATGTCTAGCATGAGCTAATTCACTGCAACTAAGGCTCTGATGAAGCCTAGTGCACTGTTAGATGATGCATGGTTAGGGTAGTTTTCTTAATGCCTGTTTGCTTGAGCAATGAGAAGTACTCAGTGCTCTGGCATGCCTGTGATTGATTGTGCTGTCAAAAGACAGTCAATGCTAGGGGCATATCAGTGAGCAAGCTTATTTTCATCTCATTCTAGATGTATGCATAGGATTTCCAACTCAAACTAGATTGCATTGCTTGATTAGGGCACAAGGTGGATTCAATTGCCTTAGTAACTTCACACAATTCTGCATCTTTCTCCTTTTCTGTCACTGATTGCTCAATACCCTTGCCTTAGGCTGCTGCCTTTGTTTCACTACCACTCTAGATCATTGTCACTGTCACCATAGTTACTGCCCTTAGCTCACCGTAAACTTTAGCTAGGAAGACTTCTTGTATGCTCCCACTCCCTGTGGACAAACCCCTACTCATCCCTATACTATAAATCTTGGCCTTGTATACTTGCAAGTGTTTTGTGTGCTCCCCATTTTCACACCAAGTTTTTGGCGCCGCTGCCGGGGAGCTGGCTGCCATATTTTTTGAAGTTTTCATAGCTGTTGTGGCCTTGCTGTGCTTGCAGAGTTGTCTGAGCTAATTGCTATCTTGTTCACTCACCTGTTGCTGCTGGAGCTGTGCAGTATTTTTTTTGCTGCTGCCAAGCTGCTGCCAAAGCTGCTGTTGCTGTTGGAACTGCAGTGAAGCTGAAGTTCCTGAACTGGTGCCACTGAGTTGCAGCTGCTGCTGCTGTTGCTGCTGCTGGTGAACCAAAGCAACTGCTGCTGCCAAGTGAAGCTGCTGGGCTGCCAACTGAAGCTGCTGGGCTCTGCCTTCTACTGGTGGGCTTGTACTTCTCTGAATTGGGCTTCACCAACTTCAACTGAAAGTGCTGCTGGGCTCTGCCTCCTTTTGTTGCTGGGCTCGTGGTCTTCTGTGAGCTGGGCTTCGTTGCTGCTGCTGCTGGGCTCTGTTTCACCTGTTGTTGCTGGGCTTGAGCGAGAGATGCTTAGGACGATCCTAAAGCCCAACTGGGCTGTGCAACTAAAAGGGAACAAAAGCCTAACTGGGCTTCCCTCCTTAACCAAGTAAGCCTAAAACCATGAGTAACCCACTTGGGCCTCATTAAATATTCAATTTGGGTATGTAATAATTAATTTATTTTTAATTTGGGCTTGTAATAATTATTTTTATTTTCTTTTTCTTTTATTTTCTTTTATTTTTCTTTTATGGGCTTGTAATTATTATTATTGTTTTTTATTTTCTTTTATGGGTTGTGCTAATTTATGCTAGGTTTAGTTCAAAAACTTTTCCAAAGCCCAATTTTAAACCAAAAACAAAATCCCTTATTAAAACCAAAACTCCACTCCTTAAAACCAAATTCCACTTAACCCTTTCAAAACCAAATCTTCATAAATCCTTATGGGCCCTGTTTTCTCCCTTATCTGTGGGCTTGTTATTTCATGAGTGGGATATGATTGTAACCTTTAGAGACCAATCAAATAGACTAGTTAGAGTAAATCAAATAGACCCAATTGACATACCCACAACTTCTGAGGAAAACACACCGGACCAATCTGAAACAATGGGAGAACCCCGTACCCTCAAGGATTATATGTACCCAACTAGAGCCAGTCAACCTTCTTGTATTGTGCTACCCGAGGCTAATGGCCATTATGAGCTGAAATCAAGCACAATACAGATGCTCCCTATTTTTAGAGGTGTTGAGAATGAAAACCCTTACCACCACGTGAGAGAATTCGAGGAAATTTGTGGAACTCTGCGTTTCACTCAAATGTCCGACGAAACCCTAAAGTTAAGGCTCTTTCCTTTCTCCCTGAAAGATAAGGCAAAGGCCTGGCTTATGCTTTACAGCCTCAATCCATCATGACATGGGATGACCTCATAAAGGAGTTTTTCAAAAAGTTTTTCCCGAACCACAAGACTGCGACAATTCGTCAAAGTCTGAATAGCTTTGTGCAATTAGAGGGTGAGACCTTAGCTAGATACCTGGAGAGATTCAATGAATTATTGCTCCAATGTCCCCATCATGGTTTTGAAAAATGGAGACTTGTGCAAATTTTGTATGAAGGTCTAGATGTGTCCACCCGAACAACGGTTGAGTCAATGTGTAATGGTCTATTCGTAGACAAAACTGCTGATGCGTCTTGGGACTTCTTGATTGAAGTAGCTGAAAAGACGCAACAGTGGGAATCCATCCGTGAACCCAGAAAGACTACTTCCGAAGCTAAGGCTTTTAGGATTGAAGCAGATTTCGAGGGAAGAGCAAACATGGCATCAATAGTTAGGAGATTAGAAGAGTTAGAACTACATAAAAATTCAAAACCTTCCACCACTACTCTCCGAGAACATGTCGCTTCGTCTGTATGTGCCGCTTGTAACGATCCCAACCATCAATTCCAAAATTGCCCCGATTTGCTTGCAGTCCAGGAATCTAGGCTTGAACAGGCACATGCCATGTTTCAAAAACAAGAGCATAACCCCTATTCACAGACCTACAATCCAGGATGGAGAAACCACCCTAACTTTTCATGGTCCAAAGGACCCACTCAGGGAGGACCATCTCAACCCAATCAGAGCTATCAAAACAATCAGGGATCTCAGAACAATCAAGGTTATCAATATCCTAGGAACCCTCAACAACAATCGAACTCTCAACAATCATATCCTCAACACAATACCGACAAGAGATTATCCACCCTAGAGGAGATGTTCCAGAGTCTGGTGCAAGTCAGAAAAATCTTGATCAAAAGATGAGTCAAATGTGCGATTCCATGAGCGAGAGAGAAAAGGGTAAACTTCCTAGCCAACCCCAACAAAATCCAAAGAGGATATTTCAAACAGGCACAACATCCTGCACTGAAACCTCACCCGATCAAGTCCATGCCATTACCACCCTCCGAAGTGGTAAAATCATCGAGAACAACGTGGGCGAACCTAATGAATCTGATACAAATTCCACGCTGTCTCCACAACCCCAGAAAACCAAAGAATCTGAGCAAGTTGGAAAGCCTGACAATTCTACTGCTGTGAATGTCCCTTTGCCAACTCATTCTCCTGTTGCCCCATTTCCTCAAAGATTGATCTATCAACAGAAAAGTACCCATTATAATGAGATGTTAGATCTGTTCAAGAGAGTCAACATCAACATTCCTTTTCTTGAAGCAATTAGGCAAATCCCGCATGCTAAATTCCTCAAAGACTTGTGTACTCAAAAGCGCAAGCTTAATGTGCAAAAACGTGCTTTCTTAGCTGAACAGGTGAGTTCCATCATTCTGAACAAAACTCCACCCAAGTTTAGGGATCCAGGATGTCCAACAATTTCTTGCACTATAGGAGAACACACGGTCAATAAAGCGTTATTAGACCTAGGTGCAAGTGTTAACCTACTGCCATATTCTGTTTATGAGCAGTTAGGTCTTGGGGAGTTGAAGCCAACATCTATCACTCTACAACTGGCAGACCGATCTGTCAAGATTCCTCGTGGAGTGGTCGAAGACGTTTTGATCAAGGTTGACAAATTCTATTTTCCCGTAGACTTCATTGTCTTAGACACTCAACCTGTACAAAACCCAGACTGTCACATTCCTGTCATCTTAGGACGTCCTTTCTTGGCTACGTCCAACGCAATCATTAATTGTCGTAATGGAGTGTTGAAACTGTCTTTTGGCAACATGACGGTAGAATTGAATGTGTTCGATATTAGTCAACAACCTGTGAATCTTGATGATGATGATGTGCATGAAGTTAATATGATTGAAGGATTAATACAAGATTCGTTGACTAACATTCTATCCGTCGACCCCTTTCAAGCATGTATGGAGAACTTTAACTCAGATTCCTATGATGATGCATACTGTAGTGACGTCCTATCTCTGCTCGAATCTGTACCTCAAATGGACGTCACTGAAAGAAGATATGAAGTGGAACCACCCTTACTCTCTGATTCCAAGCTCATTCCATCCATTGTTGAGCCACCCAAGCTTGAATTGAAAACATTGCCTAGTACGTTGAAGTACGCATTCCTAGGTTCTTCTGATACTACCTGTCATTATTTCATCATGTTTAGACACGGAACAGGAAAGTAAGCTCTTAGAAGTACTTAAGGAACACAAAGAGGCCTTAGGATGGACCATCTCAGACCTCAAAGGAATAAGCCCACCATTTGCATGCACCACATTAATCTCGAAGAGAATGCCAAACCATCTAGGGAAATGCAAAGGAGACTTAATCCTAACATGAGAGATGTAGTCAAAGGAGAATCCTGAAACTACTTGATGCGGGTATCATATACCCAATACCAGATAGTAAATGGGTTAGTCCCATTCAAGTTGTGCCTAAGAAGTCAGGCATTACTGTAGTTCAGAACGACAAGAATGAGTTAGTCCCCTCACGTACAACCACAGGATGGCGAGTATGTATCGACTACAGAAAGTTGAACACAGTAACTAGGAAGGATCACTTCCCGCTCCCTTTCATAGACCAAATGCTAGAACGTGTGTCTGGACACAGTCACTACTGTTTTCTAGATGGCTTTTCCGGTTATAACCAAATTCACATTGCACCAGAAGATCAGGAAAAAACTACGTTCACGTGTCCCTTTGGGACATTTGCTTATAGACGCATGCCCTTTGGGTGTGTAATGCACCTGCTACTTTTCAGCGATGCATGATGAGCATTTTTTTGACATGATAGATAGTTTTCTCGAGATCTTCATGGATGATTTCTCCGTGTTCGGTTCTTCGTTTGATAAATGTTTAAGACATCTTACCCTTGTGCTGTCCAGATGTAAGAAAAGGAACCTTGTTCTAAATTGGGAAAAGTGCCATTTTATGGTGAATTCAGGAATAGTTCTAGGACACATCATCTCGGAAAAAGGCATTGAAGTAGATAAAGCTAAAGTAGACCTCATCCGACATTTACCAAAACCCCGCTCTGTGAGGGAAATTCGATCATTTTTAGGTCATGCTGGTTTTTACCGGCGATTCATCAAAGACTTTAGCAAAATCTCAAGACCTCTGTGTAGTCTACTCGCCAAAGATGTTACCTTCAATTTCGATGATGCTGTGTGAAAGCTTGGGAGGAATTAAAAACTCTTCTCACCGCCGCTCCTATAGTCCGACCACCCAACTGGGAACTACCGTTTGAACTCATGTGTGATGCCTCTGATTATGCTGTTGGTGCTGTTTTAGGACAGCGTGTTGATAGACTACCATACGTGATATACTACGCTAGCAAAACCCTTAATGATACTCAACTCAATTACACAACTACCGAGAAGGAATTGCTTGCTGTCGTTTTCGCATTAGACAAGTTTAGATCTTATCTCATAGGATCTAAGATCATCATATACACTGACCATGCGGCTTTGAAGTATCTTCTTTCCAAGAAGGATGCTAAAGCTCGCCTTATTCGATGGATACTCTTATTACAGGAATTCGATCTCGAAATCCGTGATAAGAAAGGTTGTGAGAATGTGGTTGCTGATCATTTGTCTAGATTAACCATTGAGTCTATTGATGAGTCCATGCTAATCAGAGAATCATTTCCTGATGAGCAATTGATGTCTGTGTCAAACCTTCCTTGGTTTGCCGACATCGTTAACTACCTTGCTGCAGGTAGGATGCCCTCACATTGGTCGAGACAAGACCGCTATAAGTTCTTGGCTGAAGTTAAACATTTCCTTTGGGATGACCCATATTTGTTTAAGTACTGCCGGACCAAATCATTAGGAGATGTGTCCCCAACACTGAACAGAAAGATGTGATATCTTTCTGTCATGACCAAGCATGTGGAGGCCATTTCAGTGCCAAGAAAACCGCTGCAAAGATCTTGCAGTGTGGATTCTATTGGCCATCATTGTTCAAGGATTGCCATGATTATTGTGTTGCTTGTGAACGCTGTCAAAAGCTAGGAAGCATTTCGAGGAGAAACATGATGCCATTGAACCCCATTTTGATTGTGGAGATTTTTGATGTTTGGGGGATCGACTTCATGGGTCCATTCCCTATTTCTGACGGTAGATTGTACATCCTAGTCGCAGTTGATTACGTTTCTAAGTGGGTAGAAGCCATAGCAACCAGAACAAATGACCACAAGGTGGTACTTTCATTTCTAAAGGAAAACATATTTGCACGTTTTGGTACCCCTAGAGCTATCATCAGTGACGGCGGTTCACATTTTCGTAACAAGTACTTTGAGTCTTTAGTACGCAAGTATGGCATAACTCACAAGGTTGCTACTCCGTACCACCCTCAGACTAGTGGACAAGTAGAAGTTTCTAATAGGGAAATTAAGCACATTCTGGAGAAGACGGTCAACCCGTCCAGGAAAGATTGGTCATTGAGATTGAATGATGCTTTGTGGGCCTATAGAACAGCTTATAAGACACCAATTGGCATGTCCCCCTATCGTCTAGTGTATGGAAAGCCGTGCCATCTACCTGTGGAATTAGAACATCGTGCCTACTGGGCAATCAAAGAGCTGAACTTCTCTCTGGACGAAGCTGGAATTCAAAGGAAACTTCAACTCAACGAGTTGGAAGAATTGAGAAATGAGGCTTATGATAGTGCCAAGTTATATAAGCAGAAGATGAAGATGTTTCATGATAAGCGTATTCTGCGCAAATCCTTCACTCCTGGTCAGAAAGTTTTGCTGTATGACTCCCGATTACATCTTTTTCCGGGAAAACTGCGTTCCAGATGGAAGGGTCCGTACCTAGTACGCACAGTTTTTCCTCATGGAGCTGTGAGCTAGAGATGTCTCCAACAAGAACATTTTCAAAGTCAACGGGCAGAGATTAAGCCATTCCTTGAACCATTCCCCCCGACATTGAAACAACCAACCTGGAGGACCCGGTCTATGTGGACTAAACTGGTCCACTCTTTCCCTAAATAACCAAAAAGTTTTCCAAATGTTTCCCTAAAAACCAAAATTTTTCTTTTTCCCATCAAAACCAAATGTCTCCCGACAAAACCAAATTTTTCCCAAAAAGTCCAATCCCATTAAAAACCAAATTTTCTTGTAGATAATGTGTTAGTTAAATTTCCTTTTGTGCTCATCCATTGTGACTCCTAATATGTGGATTTTTGCCTTGATAACGGAGTTTTAATCGAGCTTTCGCCGTACAATCGGGTATTCTCTCTCCTTTTACTCTACTCAGCATGTTCCTCTTCATATATTGTTTTATAATTCTTTCCATATTTTGAAACATTGAGGACAATGTTTAGTTTAGGTTTGGGGGTATAGAGTAGATACCATGATAATTGCCATAATTGAAAACAACTCCTCTTCTTTTGAAAAAAAAAAAAATTCAAAAAAAATTAAAAAAATTGAAAAAAACATAAAAATGGAGCTCATTTACCTTGAAATGTTGACTCTTGTGCAAATATGTAATTATTAGGAGTCTTAGTCTAGATATTTAGGCACCCTGATTCTAGCACAATTCACATAGTGATAAGAAATTTGCACGCGCACGATCTACCAATACATGTATGGCCTCGATCTTCAAGGTGTTTGATAGGAAGTTACGATTGCCAATCACTTTAGAACTGAACGAAACTTGACTAGCTTGTTCTTTGGTTGGTTGGGATAGAAGGTGGAGGTTACATTAAGAAAGACAACCATCGAATTTAACTGGGTGCATCAAAAAGGGCTACCTCTTGCAAAGTGTCATGTAATCTTTTGTTTCTTTTTTATGTATCAAAAGTGTTTCCTTCTAAAAAAAAAAAAAAAAAAAAAAATCAAGTATTTATCAATTCCATCATCTCTTGTTCCAAAAATAAAAGAGAATAGTCAATGTAAATAAGAGTCATGTAAATAGTCATTTTGTTGTTTCATTGTAATAAGCAAGGAGGGTGTATGCCATTGATGTACAACGCGAGTAATTGTGAAATACCTCCAACTCATTCACAATTCTCGTAAAGTCCGGACAGCTAGCTAGATTTCGACCTCAGTTCTTAGCCTGAGAAACTATCTCTTGGTGATTAGTAGTCATAACTTCAGATCTTTCTTTACACATGTGTAGATACACTTTACACTCTTATCACATGTCTTTTTTGTTATCAGTGCTAGGATTGTGCCTTCGATAGCTAGATTGACATCTCCATTTTGCTGTGAGCTTAAGTGACTTGCACATGTCACATTTGATGGAATCTGAGCTTATATTTTGACCTAGAACTTTGTAGGTACGTTCTAAGCAAACCTTCACGAGACTTCAACTCGTCCACTAGGGACACTTAGTGGTTTAAAAGGCTTAGTGCATACGCTAAATGCATTCGAGAGACCAGCGACAGTGGTATAGTAGGATTTCCTTAGTTTTGTTTTACTTGAGGACAAGTAAAATTCAGGTTTGGGGGTATTTGATGAGTGCCAAATATGTATATATTTATCCCTTTTTTGGCATTTAACTCATCTTTTGTGCATAATTCTACATTTTATCCCATATTCTGTATTTTCATTGTTTTCAAGAATAAATATTTTTCTTACTTAATTTTGCATTTTTAGGTAATAAATAAAGTCTGGATGACTTGCGGAGCGGAAAAGAGCTGAAGAGTAGTGAAAGGCCGGAAGAAATTACGCAAGGAAGCCGCAAAGAATGGAGCGCACGTCCAAAAAGCTAGGAATGGGCTCAAGAAGGAAGAATTGTTCTTAAAGAAGATATGGGCTTGGCATACCCAAGGCCCAAAACCCTTACCCAAACCCATTTTCTATATCCATACCCGCCTCCATTCTCAGCCGTTAGATCGGATCCATCTCATCATCCAATGGTCGCTTCTTTGCCTGCTCATCAAATCTCGATACTTCCGTTTAACACTACAGCACCTAACCTCGATCTTCGCCGTTAACTTTGTTGTATTTCACAATCCAACGGTCGAAGTGATTCATCTCTCATACCACCGTTAGATCTACCAACCATCTTCACATCCAACGCGTCTCCTCGCTAGACATCAAAGTTTGATGAACCCGCTCAACACCTTAGCCATCGAACCCATCGACCTCAAGCCAAACACCCTCTTCTTCCCAAATCATTTTCTTTCCCCAAAACTTCTTCTACACCACCATACCGCCTGCAACTCCACTGCCACCACCATCTCTTCCATCACCACCTCGAGCTTCACCATCTCCATTCTCTCGACCAAATCAGAGCCTTCACCATCATCCAGATCCCTAGTATTTACCTTTCTTGTTCTTAGCATCAACCCTAGGTGCTACAGATAAGAAAGAGAAAAGCTAGGGCATCAGTAGACGCAATTGGGAGCAGTTCGAGCTGAGGAGGAGCAGAGGGAACATCAACAGGGCATGGGTCGAGCACAGGGGAGACAAATTCAGAAATCAGTGAGTTTAATTTGGAATTTAAAAATTAGGGTTTGCAAATTTGGGGATTTTAAATTTAGGGTTTGTAGAAATTTAGGGTGTTGTAACAAACTATAAATTGATGTTATGGGTGTGGTAGAAAAGCTCTCTGGGCTAGCCAGTAAACAATATTTTGAATCAATTTTCATTTTTCCAATTTCTATTTTAACAACAGTTGATTGTGTGTATCCTGTATGCATGTTGCATTTTAATTTAGTTTGTTGGATGAATGCTGTTGTTATACTCATGTCTAGCATGAGCTAATTCACTGCAACTAAGGCTCTGATGAAGCCTAGTGCACTGTTAGATGATGCATGGTTAGGGTAGTTTTCTTAATGCCTGTTTTCTTGAGCAATGAGAAGTACTCAGTGCTCTGGCATGCCTGTGATTGATTGTGCTGTCAAAAGACAGTCAATGCTAGGGCATATCAGTGAGCAAGCTGATTTTCATCTCATTCTAGATGTATGCATAGGATTTCCAACTCAAACTAGATTGCATTGCTTGATTAGGGCACAAGGTGGATTCAATTGCCTTAGTAACTTCACACAATTCTGCATCTTTCTCCTTTTCTGTCACTGATTGCTCAATACCCTTGCCTTAGGCTGCTGCCTTTGTTTCACTACCACTCTAGATCATTGTCACTGTCACCATAGTTACTGCTCTTAGCTCACTGTAAACTTTAGCTAGGAAGACTTCTTGTATGCTCCCACTCCCTGTGGACAAACCCCTACTCATCCCTATACTATAAATCTTGGCCTTGTATACTTGCAAGTGTTTTGTGTGCTCCCCATTTTCACACCAGTTGTCCAGATTAGTTATAGGTGCAAGGACACTGAGGGAACTAGGTAACTAGGCGTTGTTTACTTGGTCTCAACTATATGAAGTTGGTAGTGTTGTTTGTAAAACGGCTTAATTCTGAGAATATTCAAAATTGGACTAGGTTTCAAGGTTTTTCGGTATTTTCATTTTACTCATTAACAAAATATTGTTATGTGCCTTTACTTTACTTTCTGCATTATAATAATTTAAGTTATAATTAACGTAATTGCACTTGTGCGTTGATCCAAACTGAAAAAGCGGGGGTCTAAAAACCACACCCAATATTTCGTTTAGGCAATCTATACGGACTAACTCCAATATAAATCCAAGAGAATCAACTAGGCAGTCAGACTCAATCAAGGAAAATATACCCAAGAGTTATATCTTTGTTTCTCGATGTAATCAGCAAATCAAACAGATAGAAATCCGCAAGCCTGATTATTATGAGAAATAACTTGAATGGTACCAAAGACTAATGTTCAAGTGTCAATCAATTTCAATCAACAACCAAAGGTTGGATTTACCAATTGATTTAACTACGCACAACCTGTGATATGTCAATTATATAGAAAATATAATACGGAAAAGAAATAACACAGACACTAGAAGTTTTGTTAACGAGGAAACCGCAATTTGATTCCCTTAGCTGATCCCACCCACAACTAATAGTTACTACGACCCAAAGTCGAAGACTTGATAAACAAATTTGTCTCCCACAGAAAAGTATATTCTGATAGATAAATCTTTCTCCCACAGAAATACCTACGAAGTTTTGTTCTATCTTTTGATAAATCAAGGTGAACAAGAATCAATTGATAATCTGGTCTTATATTCCTGAAGAACAACCTAGAAATATCAATCACCTCACAATAACTTAACTATATGATAGTAAAACAAGTTATTGTGGAATCACAAAGAATGAGATGAAGAGCTTTGTGATTACTTTTTATATCTTACCTATCAGAGATAAATCTCGAGAAAATCGTACAGAAGATAGTACTCAATACGATAGAACAAGTAAGATCAGAACACGCAACTATAGAAAAAATAGTTGGGTCTGGCTTCAAAATCTCGATGAAGTCTTTAAGTCGTTAACATATAATGGTTTTAGGAAAAACCTAGGTTAAAGGAGAATCGACTCTAGTCGCAACTAGTATCACATGGGAGGTGTGGGCATTAGGTTTCCCAGTTGCTAGAGTTCTCCCTTATATAGTCTTCAAATCAGGGTTTGATAACTTTGGAACAAAACAATTAATATTCATCGTTGGATGAAACCTGATTTAAGATTCAAGCTAATATCTTTCCACCGTTATATGGTCTTAGCTTGTTACACATAAATGAAATATACTTTCATTTAGATATGGGTAACCCAAGGTAGTTAATATCGCGTATCGGTATCGTATCGGTCGGGTCCTATACACCTATACAAATGATAATATCTGTTTAGGTATGGTTACCCCAAGGTAGTCAATATCGGTTGTACATGCCGATATTACAGGTTTTTATCGGATATCGGAAAATACCTATACAATATTGAAAATATCGGCGATACAAATATGAAATGATATTATCGGTTGTACAGGCCGGTACAGACCGATATATCGGTTTTACTTGTACACCGATAATATCGGTTTCGTGAATAAATTTTTCATCAACATGCATCTAGTCTTTACAGACAAGTACAATGTCAATTGGAGAAGGTAAAAAGCCCTAATATATTTATAATATAAAATCAATGACTATATGGTAGGATATAAGATGGAAACCATATTTCGATTGAAAGGCAGAGAAATATAAAAGATAAATATGAAGGATAAAAAAAAAATTACTGGCATAATGGGACAACAATCACAACGTTAACTAATAAACCACCTTGTATTTTGGAAATTTGAGATATGTGTATGATTCTTATTATTTTTTACTATGGTTTTATAATTATTTGAAATTCTATATTAAATGATGTATCGCCTGTAAAAACAGATATTATCATTTGTATAGGTGTATAGGACCCGACCGATACGATACCGATACGCGATATTAACTACCTTAGTCTCAATTACATTCCAGTGTGAAGTATGATAGTAGGCTAGTGTCTGTAACGACTTAATACAATTCGGTGTTTAAATCTGGACAAGATCCTAGTTTTTTATGCAGGTGTAATTTTCCTCATTAATAAAATTTCCGGTGTCTTGTATGTTTTCCTTTTCCATATTATATTGTTTATTTTGATAATAGGAATAACACAAGTGGTACGTAATCAGTTCTAGTAGATAAGTCTGTATTAATTGTGATCGGTTACGACACTCGTTCTTGTAGAATTCGTATCTTGAAAGATAGATAACAAGTTTCATACTTGGAAAAATTCGGATTCAATTATTTGGACGTCTAAATTGAACTTGCATATTGATTTCTGAGATCGTCCAAGTACTCTTCTTAAAAATCAGGTTCACGGACTCCATTGTCTAGAATTTTCTGATTGTGAAGAGATAGAAACATAAAATCTATATACTTATTGCAATTGGCCAATAAGTTTTTATACTTGGAATTGTATTAGGTTTTATCCATACAGGTAGCCGAACAAAAAATTTGGTGGTGTACTTAGTACCCTCTCCTTTTCAATTGGTATCAGAGCAGGTAAAGCATGGTCTATATAAACCTGTCATCAATGAGTCGAAGCATGATATTTCATATGCCAAGAAAAGCCTCATTTTACGTACTACCCAGAATTAAGAACATCGATGGTAAGAAGATTTCTCTCTTTGGTAATTCAACCTTTTTATGTGTATGACACAACATGTCTCCAATCACCCTTATAAGACAGTTAAATAATAAGTTCATCAACTCTTTTGACAAAACGGTTGCAAAAGTTTTCAGTAAGATTGTTGTCTCGTGTTCTGATGAAGATCCATCTACTCATTCTGCTATTCTTGTCAGATTAGTCTTTTTGATAAACTACTTCAATCGAAAGAACGATGTAATGTTTTACTCAAACAAAGACTAGAAGAAAGTAATGATATAAAAATCTTCTGAGAATGAAACTCAAAAACTCAAGAAAATATCTTATTTAATCACTTTCAATAATTAAAGAGATTGAAAACAAAATGTCTATAGTAAAATTACGATTTGATCAAGTGAAGGACTCTCATCCATACTCTACAAATGTCATAGAGAATGTGAATATTCAAGGATCTCAATCTTCTGCGAAAAAAATAGATACATTTTGAAACAATGTAATAAATATCTTAAGAAAAAAGTTTCAGTGTGGAAACTCCCTTTTGTACTTACTTCAGTGGCAAGTTCAGTCACTGCAGAGCAAACATACATTCCTTAAAGGTTTGTTCTTCATAACATGAGAATAATAGAGCTATTGTTTAACAAACCTATATTGAATGATCAAAAAAGAAATCAAATAGGCTTATCTATTAGAGGCATATTGGTATCAAAATTTTTCACTTAGAAGTAACTCTTAGGTTGTAAAGGACCTCATCTATGAGAATCAATTGCATAGAGCCTTGCGAGGTTCAAGAGATGTAAGGAGCATGACTGCAGCTGAATTTCTTAGAGAGTTAATTCGGTTTCAACTAGTATATTCTAGTCCGAGTTCTGGTAATAGGCTACTGTGTGTAGCGGTTTAATACAGTTTGATGTTCAAAACAGGACGAAGTCCAAGGTTTTTACTGCATGTGCAATTTTCCTCATTAACAAATATTTTGGTGTCTTATGTTTTTTCTTTTCTTCATTATATTGTTTTATCTTTATTAATTGATAATTTAAGCTCTTATTAATTGAAAGATTAATTATGTACTTCTGAATAATTAGTACGTATAGGTAGTTTAAGTCCTTAGTAAGTGAGATTAAAAACAAGATTAGTTGTTGTTGAATTGGAATTTTGAAAAATAGAACACAAGTTTCATACTTCTTAGAACTCAGATCTTGTTGATTTGGATAATACTATATTGATCTTGGATATTGATTTGTGAGATTGTCCAAGAATTTTTTACATAATCAGGTTCACGGACCTTGTGTCAAGACATATTGATTATGAAATAAATAAAAACATACTATATTCATATTGTTCAAGGATATTTAATTTAGATTTACTTGCAAATTTATGTTAGTTTTGTCCATACAGGTTGTCGAGCGAAAAAGTTGGCGGTCTACTTGGTACCCTCTCTTTCTCAAGGTGGTTAAAGCATTTTAGATATCAACTTATGCATATTCGAAATGCTTTACTCAAAGTTGCTGAAATTGATAATGAAGATACAACTAGGATTCAAGCAAACGCTCAGCTTCAGTTGTTGTGAACTTTATTTTTTCATTAAACAACATGATTGTTTGGTACGATGTATTTCATAGTATATAACATAGTTATCAAAACTTTGCGACACTCTAAAGATATACTCGTTGTTATCGCTATTGAACAAATCCAAGAATAATTTTTTTTCCCAGGAGATAGAGATATTGGGTTTTCGAACGCCATGATCGTAGTTAAAGAAATTATTAATGAAATGGGAACCAATCCCGAGTTTTATTTCTTACGATGACAAGCTTGCAAAAAGCAACAATATGATAAGAGTGGCGATGAAGATGAACTAGTACGATCAGCTAAAAAAACTTTAGAACCGGATATTTTATCCATATTGTTGACCACGTTATATTCTCATTAAAAACAAAGCTTGAGCAATACAAGGCATATGAAAATGCTTTTGGATTTTTGTTCGGTGCGAAAAACTTGAAGTGATATATGACGACTGTTTAAAATCATGTTTTACTCATTTTAAAACCGTTCGTCAACATGGAATGTCATCTAACCTCAGTTGAAAATTTTATTTTCTGAATTCAAAATCATTAGAGATATTTTATCAAAAGACACGAAGCATGTTATTGGTATCTTGAATTTCTAACGAGACATGATTGTTTTCCCCGATTACTTATATTGCCTATAAGATGTTATCGACTATTCTTGTTATAATGACATTGACGGGAAAAAGTTTATTAAAACTTAAATTGCATTTCTATAAGTGTTTTTATTGTCATTTTGGTAGTTAGACTTCGCAAATTGATTTTTAGCAGAGATACAAGGTAGATTTCATTATGAAAACACGTATTATCTCCATTCCAGGAAAAGAGTTACTATCACTTTTTTAATTTGGTCTATTCTTAAAAATGATAGTATCTCTTTTCTAAAAACGGAAATAATAGTATATATGTTTGCATCAAAGGGCATTCTGAGCTCATTCAGGCCAGGTTATCTCAATATCAGAGACGACTCTGGAATCCTAAACAAAATATTCGATAATTCATTCAAGTTTGAAGATCCACTTGTCCCAATTTTGAATATTGAAATTTATATGCATTCACACCTGGGTCATAAAATTACATTGCATTAACAGATGAGCAAGAGGTTCATCCCCAATTGCTACACCAATTGCAGGTGGTATTTGTGTTAGGTCATATTGTAGCCACTCTTATACCATTTGGGAGAATAGAATGAACTGCTTCCCATATGAAAATTTTGACACGGAGAGTTACGTGTATGCTCCATATTATTTTGCTCTGAACCTTTGAGCTGCTTCCCAAACTAAAATGAATAAATGGTGTTTTATGAAAGTTTGGCAACATGAAACCTCATAATGCTTACACCATCTAATAAATTAGGTCTGATCTCTCAAACTTTTTGTCTTATCTCATCTCCTATCTTTCATCTGCACCCACCACCAAATTCACTGACATCATAGTCTCATTCCAACCAGTTGTTTGTTTGTGCACAGAAGGAGATGATTCCAATTTCCATAGTACACCCAGAATCCGAGTCAAAAAGTTGAATTGCTTTTGTGTCACGTGGTATACACTAGCCAAAAACTTGAGTGGTGTTACACGTGTCAGGCATCCAGTTGTTGAGTTATAATTACCCAACTGAAAGAAAACAGCTGAAATGAAGTTCTCAATTTTTGTTTTTCTCCACCACCATTATCCTACCAAACAGGAGAAAGACAGTTTTCTCCAACACTTCAACTGAACAATGACAAATGAAACCTAATTTACAAACAAGAATGACTGACTAGTTTTATTAAGAAAACAACAAAAACCTTAAGAAAAAAAATTGCTGAAAGAAAAATAGCCAAACACACTCAATTAATTAGCTAATTGCCCACAGAATTAAGATAAAAACCACCCTTGCTTCTATCATTAATCGATTATATCCCAAACAAAAAAATGATCATATTATTGCTTAGTTATTTCCATTTTTAACACTAAATATTTAATATCATAGTTATCCACCTTTCACGTTATTTACATTCAGGGAGAAAAAGGCAACAAAATCCAATTGTGATAAGTTTATCAAATTACCTCGAATAAACTCATTATCGATAACACTTATCCATAAAATTAATAGCCTAATTTAAAATCACATAAGTACTCTATCTTTTATATGCCTACATTGCGTAGGCTAGGAGAACATCTATAAGAATGTCACCATTTGACCAGAAGACATCTCTTTGTTACCGTCTCTCAGCTGTTAAATTTTCACGATGTTATCTTCTGTCTCTAATAACTCGAAATCTCGATCCCAAAACAATTTGAGGACACGATTCTGGTCCTCTTCTTCTTTCCTTTTCTATGGAAAAATGAATGTATTCATGATCTTAACCCCTGACCCAGAAATTAGTCAAGTGCTTCAAGAGGCCTAACTAGATACATTGGTCCGGCTAATAAACAAAACCAAGATAAGCTAAAATCCACAAAATAAAAATAATAAAATTAAGTAATAATAAAAATTAGAGGAAAATAAAAACCGTTAAGTTAGGCAAGAAATAGAAGGATATAGGTGGTATTATTAATTAACAAGGAGGTACTACTAATAGTAGCAAAGCAATTAGACACCTCAGCTTTCAAGATTTCACCAACAATAACACCAACAACAAATCAATCTCTCCCCTTAAATTCTCCATTTTCTTCTTCTTTCATTTTTATTATCTCTCAGGATTTCTCAAAGAATCCTGTGAATAATCAACAACAACAATGGGTAATCCTCCTTCTACAGGTACTCCTTGTTCTGTTTTCAGCATACATACATTTTTTTGATTTGATTATTGTTGTTATTGAAATGTTATAATCGTCATAAGTTTATAGATACGGATTGTTTTTTAGATTTTGGTTTTTGGTGATGTTTTGATTTGTTTGAATCTTGTTTTTGTTTTTTTGCTTTTTGGCCAAGAAAACAAGAAATCTTAGAATTTTGTTCTAATGGGGTTTCGTTTTTGTTGTAACGAAGTTCAGATTTTCATTTGAAATCTTGAGATCTTTGGAAACAGTACGATAACGTCAAAGATCATGAATCAATTCTTGTTTTTCTATTCTATTTTATTTTATTTTTCCATACACTTAGGAATTCGCATTGGTAGATTTAGGGGTTTTGATTGGTTTTCTTTTTCATGTTTAATGTGTGAGTTCGTGGATTGGGGGTGGGTTGAAGAATCTTTGAAATTTCTGTGTAGAAAAAAATGATTGTTGTGTTTGATTTGGGAATTTGGGTTTCTGTACATGTCATTATTATTGCATATCTCATTATCCCTCTCTCTCTTCATATTAATTTGATGTTGGGTATATTAGGCAAGTTTGGAAATTTGGGGATTTTAGATTTCATTCATTAGCTATCTAATTCTGGGTTTATTCACAAATTCATCATGAACTAAAAATTGATCTCTAGGTGTCTTGTTAAAAAGATTTGTCACTTTTTGACAGTTTTTGATGAGTTGGGATGGCTAAGTTTTATTCTGTCTCTGAAGATTTGATTTTGTATGTGTGTGTGTAGCTAAAAGTTCTTCGATGGTCGACCGTGATGGGAAAAGTAAAGAGAAAGATCCGCTTGTGGTTTGCTTTGGCGAGATGTTGATTGATTTTGTTCCAACTGTGGGTGGAGTTTCACTTGCAGAAGCACCAGCATTTAAGAAAGCACCAGGTGGAGCTCCTGCTAATGTTGCTGTTGGAATAGCAAGGCTTGGAGGTTCAGCAGCATTTGTTGGAAAGGTGTGCGTATAAGGTCCCTCTTATATTAGTTGAAGCTACTTTTTTTTTTGTCTCATTCTCTTTTCACTAACTCTTAAACTGATTCCTACATTTAATCTCAGGTTGGGGATGATGAGTTTGGACATATGTTGTCCGACATCTTGAAGCAAAACAATGTGGATAATTCTGGAGTCTGTTTTGACTCCAAAGCAAGAACTGCACTGGCATTTGTGACACTGAGAGCTGATGGTGAACGCGAGTTTATGTTTTTCCGCAATCCAAGTGCAGATATGCTTCTCCGTGAATCAGAACTTAATAAAGACCTTCTGAAGAAGGTATAATACTTAAGCCCAGTAGTGGTACTTGAAATTGTTTAATCATAGATTTTGGTTGTTTTCTGCTTCACATTACCCGAAACTGTTTCTGTTTGATGCAACTCCAACTAAGTATTCTGTTTTTTCATAAAACCTTGTACAGGCATCCGTCTTTCACTATGGCTCTGTGAGTTTGATTGAGGAACCATGTAGGTCAACACAACTCGCTGCTATGAAGATAGCTAAGAAGGCTGGTTGTATCCTCTCTTACGATCCAAATTTGAGATTGGCGCTGTGGCCATCACCTCAAGCTGCTAAGAAAGAAATCATGAGCATTTGGGACCAAGCAGATATCATTAAGGTATAGTTGGTCAAACTTTTACTATTATGACTACTCAAGATTTTAGTAAATTATTAATTGTACCAAATTCAAAATAGTCCAATGGTGCTTGTGTTAAATGCAATCTTCCTTTTACTTACAGATTAGTGAGGAAGAAATTTCATTCTTGACTGATGGAGCTGATCCTTATGATGATAATGTTGTTTTAAAGAAGCTATTTTACCCTAATGTTAAGCTTTTGCTGGTCACCGAAGGATCCGAGGGCTGCAGATATTATACCAAGGTATGCATATAAATTAGATGTTCACAACTGGATGATTAAGTATTTATCAAGTGGTAAATGGATAATAAAGTGCGAGTTTTCTTATAAAGTAATCTTATCAATTATTATATCTACTCCACAACAGGAATTTAAGGGCAAGGTTGGTGGTGTTAAAGTTAACTGTATTGATACAACTGGTGCTGGTGATGCATTTGTGAGTGGGCTGTTGAACAGTTTTTCTGCTGACCTAAATCTCCACAAGGTACTCTATCCCTCCTTTATACATGAATTTGGGTGAAAATATTTGGTTAGGTCATGTAGTTTGCATTGTTACAGACGTTTCTGTTGTCGTCTATGGTAGAATTACCTATGCAACAATGTCAAAGTTTCTTGTACTGTATATCTGTAGCCATCATTCCCCATAGAAAACTGCCTTGCTCGTAGTATCCGTTCTCCAAATGCTGCTTAGTTGTCAGGCAAATTAGATTTTGCGAAGAACAAAAATTAAGAACAAGTACTTCTTGCTCACTTTCTCTCTAACAATTCTTGTTATACGTAATTACTAAACATTATCAGGGTATTAAGATGTTGTACGTCCTTGGAATTTTTCTGCGTTTTTGGCTTTTTAAAGTTACTAGTCACAAACTAGTATTTGTGGTTAATCTCAAAATACGTCTGCATGCCATACTGAAAGGTTACTGGGCAATACTTTAACTATACGGACACTATGAGCTGCTCTTGTTATGAGTCACCATTTGTCATCCCATTTACGTATCATTTTATCCTTCATTTTTTTGCACAAAATGTACTTTTATATCCACTGAAAAAGCCACTTTCCAGTTATCATACTAACAGTCACAATAGAGCATCTAGACCTTTCTGTCAGGGTAAAGACCATAACACAAACTGGTGTGAAATGTGGAAAATGGAAATTATGCATGTTATAAATCTCATAATTCATGAAATTTGAAGTATGAGGTGCAGGGGAATTTTTCACATCTATATATTCTTGTAAGTTATAACAGTGGAAACACTCTTTTTTCTTCTGTGCATTAAGGAGTTCGTTGTGTTATGTGCAGGACGAGAAGAAATTGAGAGAAGCTCTTTTGTTTGCAAATGCCTGTGGAGCACTCACGGTCACAGAAAGAGGTGCAATTCCTGCCTTGCCTACGAAAGAAGCTGTAATTCAGGTCTTACCGAAAGTTGAAGCATGAGATCCCACTCAGTTCTTTTTATTTGCTCGTCTTTTCAAAATGCTATAACCAGTTAAGGGACTCCTGGAATGTAACTAGCATTAGTAATCATTCGATCAATCTTCTTTCCATTTTGTCTCTTCTTTCCCTATCACTCATTTTGCTTAAATGAACGATCTGGGGCTAAGCCCTGCTCGACAATTCAGAGTTGTGCATGTAGAACCTTATCATCTGCTCTTGTTGTTTACCTGCGAAGTGTATATTTGAATATTATAAATAAACCTTTGAATTAACTAGTCAGATGTAATTGATTGAAGTTGCTAGTCATGCCTTTGTATCTTGATGTTGCGGTTAAGTGCCTGAATGATATGTGTCCACTCTGTTTTTTGGCTTGATCCGTAACTTCAATGAGTCTTTAGCTTTGATCGAGTCTTAAAGTAGAACTCACTCATTGCCCTCGAAGGAAGAAGTGCTAACGCTGGTAATGCTATTACAAAAGCCACTAAAACTGTAACTAAGAAACAAGAGAATTACATACTCAATCCAGATTACACTACAGTCTTAAAAAGACGGATTTACAGACTCAAACTAGAAAATACTAAAGGAAGATCTAAATAAGATTACAACAATTAGCTAGCTAAAAAACCACATAACAAGTGCACTAAGTAAACTAGATTCTTGAATACGAAAATAAATAAATAATGCTAATTAGGACTAGACTCCCTTCCCATGAAAAGCTACACTTCGGCTATAATGTTTAGTTATGTGACACATCTGAGAATTTTCATGGGATTATCCTCGCTGCGGTGTTGTTTTTGATGTTGGTGTTGCTGAATTGATGTTGTTGTTGTGATGGTAGTGTTGGATTCCAATAAGGGATCGGTTCCAGATCTGTTACAACTATGGGGAAAAAAAACTAACAAACATTGGTCTGCTATCCGCGGAGATGCTTAAGAAATGTTGTTGATAGTCCTGCTGTGTTGAGGGATGAAAAGATTCACATAAATACACTCATTTGGAATTTTCAATACTAGAAGCATGCCTTAAACCTGATAATGAGTGATGTTGATGATGTTGTAGAGCTAAGATGGGGATTTCTCAAATTCGTAGCCAATATCGCTCCATATGCTGCATGAATACAATAAGAATATGCTATAGAATAAATCAGTCGATGCCGCAATCCAAGGAAAAGAAGCCCCAAAAGTCCAAATGAGATGGACGAGAAACATCAGTTATCCCTCCCAAGCTCTGAATATGCTACGAAATTCTCATCAATTTTCTAAGATCAATATCATCCCTAAAAGAGATTATCTAGACTGTACTCTAAATTAATCTCAATAAAGGTCATCAATAAAAAAGTTTCTGAGAAAATTCAAAACACTTGAACCAACACAGGAAAAAGTCAAACCCATAAAGAGTTTAAACACAAGTTTGAACCAAATTGCAAAGAAATTTTCCTTCAAACAACCAAAGAAATGGGCATTGAAACCTACATCCAACCAACAACAGATATAGAAAGGCAGAGAACCTAGAACCTACATCCAACCAACAACAGCCAGGGAGATGAAGAAACTTGAAAAACAGATAAGGGGAACGGACAAAGGCTTAAGAAACAGGCTTATCATTGAAACAAGGAGCGACTAAGTGCAAAATGTAAGAGATAAAGACTAACTGATGTATCTCTGGCTTCATATAAGAACAAAAAGCAATGGTATGCAAATTGCAAAACCAGCAAATAGGAGGAGGTAGGGAAGTGCCGGTGATTCCTTTTGAATTAGAGATGTTTGACATAAGTTTTAACGACTCAAAATCAAATCTAAACACCAAACAAGAGCAAGCTAGCATCATGAAATATTATAGGTATCTCAATATTCATAGTAAATCGAAACCCAAACAAGAGAAAGGTATCTAACATAGATTATGAAGTAGACATAAGTTTTAACGACTCAAAGTCAAATATAAACACCAAACAAGAGAAAGCTAGCATCATGAAATATTATTGGTATCTCAATATTCATAGTAAATCGAAACCCAAACAAGAGCAACTTATCTAACATAGATTATGAAAACACTAGGGGTACCAAAATATATCACCAATTTTTTCGTAGGCAATCTGTATGGACAAACTCAATACAACTCCGAGAGTAGAAAATCAATCAAGGAAAGTGTCTAAAGTTATATCACTCCCTCTCTCTTTCTCTCTTGTTGTTAACACGTTTACAGAACTGAATCCATGAACCTAACTACAAGGAGAGTTCTTGGACGGTAGCAAAGACCAATATCCAAGGATCAATCAAGTCTTATCCAACAAACAAGATTGGACCTAGCTACTGTGATAGATCAATGTACAACCTTTGATATTTCAATTATAAAGACAAACAATATAATGCGGAAAAAGAAATAACACAGATACCAAAAATTTTGTTAACGAAGAAACCGCAAATGCGGAAAAATCCCGGGACCTAGTCCTGATTGAACACCAAACTGTATTAAGCCACTACAAACATTAGCCTACTACCAATTAACTTCGGTCTGGAATGTAGTTGATCCCGAACTCAATCTCCCACTGATTCAGGTACAGTCGTGCTCCTTACGCCTCTTGAATCCTAGCAAGACTCCACGCAATTGATTCCCTTAGACGGTATCACACCAACTAAGATTTGCTTCAACTCAATTGAAGACTTTAAACCAAATCTTCCTCCCACATATTAAGCCTATGATTGATTTTATGATTTACGATCTAAACGGATGATCAGATCAAACGAAAGATCCAGATGATGGAAATCGATGGATACTTGAAAATATTCTGGCTATCCTCAAAATCCGGACTTAATCCATTCCTTACCTTAAAAGGCAAGTGGGGGTAAACCTCCTTACCTGTGTACCAATACACAAAGGCTCTTGGTGGTCTTATTGCCGCATACCACCCAGGTAAATATGAAACAAGATGAGTACAGAAGTTAAACGAGCATCACAGACTCAAAAGGTGCCCCACATAGGTCTTCCCCAGAAAGATCCAGTCACTAAGGTAAAGAACGTAGAAAAAGCACCTATTTCTGTACCGGTTCCAGAAGATCGAAGATGCAACCCGAAGTGCATCTCAGATTATTATTCACCTCACAAGTATAAAACTTGCGGAATCAACAAAGAATGATACAAAGAGACTTTTTTGATTACTATCTATCTTGATCGTTGGAGCAAGGCTCTACAAACAATGAAGATCAGGATACTCGAGTTATCAAGATAAAAGATAACTGGACTTGGCTTCACGATTCCAATGAAGTCTTTATAGTCGCTAAACCATAAAAGGGTTTCTAGAGAGGACGACTCTAGATACAACTAGGACACACCAAAAATTAATGTCAGGATTCAAATATCTTAGTTGCTAAGAGTTCCCCTTATATAGACTTCAAAGCTTAGGTTGCTTTAGGTTTAAGCTAAGATAGCTTTGAAACCAAGCAAACAATATTCATCGTTAGATGACATCTTTGAATCTTAATCACATATACAAGATAGACACTCTGGTAAGGTAAACCATAACTGAACCGTGTATAAAGACTATTTCCAACATGGTTAGCTGAAACTAGCCGATTTGAACTTTAAAAGCTTAACACTCATTTTCATGTTCACTAAGATATTAATATTGAGTCACAATTATGTGATCAAATGAGTTTAGTGTGAATTAGAGAATTGATGAAATGAAAATCACTTTATAAAAATAATTTAACTAGTACAACCGTTGCCACGGTGGAAAGGCCGACCGAAGAAGAATTTGAAGATGGGTTTGTCGGTGACTACTTTCGCTCTGTTTAGGGAAAAGTGATACTTTCGCTTCGTTTCGGAAAAAGTGATACTTTCACTCTGTTTCGGAAAAAGTGATACTTTCGCCCTGTTTCCGAAAAAGTTATACTTCGCTTTTTCTGAGACAGTGCGAAAGTATCGCTTTTCCCGAAACAGGGCGAAAGTATCGCTTTTCCCGAAACAGGGTGAAAGTATCGCTTTTTCCTAAACAAAGCGAAAGTATCACTTTTCCCGAAACGGAGTGAAAATATCACTTTTCTCGAAACGGAATGGTAATGTATCACTTTTTTCTGAAACGAAAAATTAGTCGATCAATAAACCAAAATATGGTTGCATGATGTGTTATGCATCTTTGTGGTAGTTTGCATAACGGTTATGCGTTCAATTTTCGTGAATTGTGCCTAAAATGAAAGTATAATTTTTCTTGAAACGGAGGGAGTACATCGTTTTATTAGTTGCAGCGGAAAATTAGTTGATGCATAAACCAAAATATGGATACATAAAGTATTATGTATCCTTTGTGGTGATTTGCATAATGGATGTACATTTAATTTTCTAAAATTGTGCCTAAAATGATAAATACCTCCGAATTTTTCGTAAAAACTCTAAATTTGATATTGTTGTTTGTACTCATTGCATAGCTTTTTCTATTACCTTTCCAATGAGATAAAATTTCAAGGCATGGATTTTTAGATATGTTATATTAAAATTTGCTTTCCAATTATACCCCTAAAAATAGGATACATCAAGAGTTATAGTAATTGGACTAAAATGGAGGGATAATTGTGTCAAGTGAAAAAGACCAACCATGGACACCAAATCCAATCTTTTTGTGTCAATTTGATGACTTAGGATTTATAAAAAAAGTGGTCATATAAAGGTGCTCCCTCGCTTTGCTCGGTCGGCCCAATTACACTTGAATCATAATCGACATAGTTTTATAAATGTACAAGGTACAATTACTTGAATCGTTCGTGAATCGATTGAGTCATAGTATGCAAACAGGCTTGCAAACCTATATGCAATATCTGAGTTCCAGAGTTGACAGAGCTTTTGTAGCTCACGTACCGGTTTGCAAACTTAGGTGCAACTCAAAGTTCTGGAGTTGACAAAACTTTTTCAGTTCACTGTACCAGTTTGCAAACTTAAGACTTTTAACCGGTTTCGGAGTTCACAGAAATTTTTCATTTCACGTACCGGTTTGGGCACTAAACTAATTCTAGAAAAAAAAACTGTTTTAGCTCGCATATCAGTTTGATTATTTTAACCTGGTTCCCTTACCACAGTTCCAAAATAGTTTGCATACGAATATACATACCTATCCGGATCACGAAACAAACAGATTTTCCCATGATGTACATACGAATATGTATATCACACAAATCTGAAATTCGATATATAGATACTCCGCTACTTGTACGAATACATTTAATACGGCTTCAAACATATAATACTTTTCTCAGTTTGTAAGATTGATAACACTGTCTTGTATTCCGACTATAGTAGTTCTATATATCTCTAAATCAATTCAAAATATTTTTGAATAATATCAATGACACATATCACTGTTCCAAGCTATTTTCAAATGATAAACTTGAATCATGATTTGAGTCTGAATAATAAATTGTTCTCCACCGAAATTTTATCAAGTATGAACAAATGTTAATTAAGCTTAGTCATTATATTTCGAGAAATTCGTAAACTAAATTATTAGTTCTCGACTCGAAATTCTTGTCTATGCAATCTAGTCTAATTAGTTATGTGACAATCGTCTCAAGGATAGAAAAGTGAATATAACTTGAGAAATAGGTAGTTCAGTCTTCACTTAACTTTTGTTGATGAAGTTCTCCAAAAGCTTTTGAAATTTATACATTGTTCAATTAAATCACGCCAATATCCCTAGAAAAACCTAGATTTTTCATAGAAGCGATGAGAAAACTTCGTTCTACCCTATCAAATGCTTTTGAAATGTCTAATTTTATGGCCATCCATCCATCAGATATTTTTATTTTTTTCATGGTATCAATTAACTCTTGAGCTATCACAATATTATCTGAAATAGCTCTACCTGAAAGGAAAGCAGTTTGAAAAGGAGAAATAATCTTGTTAAGTAAAGGTTTGAGTCTACTAGATAACAATTTAAATATTACCTTGTAAGTCACATTATATAGACTAATAGGCTTAAAATTAACAGGACTAGTGTGAAAGATTTTCAATAATATACCTATAGTATCTAGCATAGTGATGCTGCTTTACAGTTTTAGACTTTAGTATATATTTAATTATTTTCTTATATATATATGTAAATATATAATATATATCATGGGGTTTGCTAAATCCAACAATAGCTAAATCATTTATTTGAAAAGGGATAAATTCAAAGCTCCAGAGAGTTGAATCTTAAATAGTAATTCATAGTTCACACGACAAGCTTTCATAGCTCAGTTGGTTAGAGCACCCGTTTAGTAAGCGGGAGGTCTTGAGTTCAACTCTCAATGAAAGCATTTTAGGTTTATGAAAATTATTATTATTATTTTCTTTCCTTTTAATCAATGAAAGCATTTTAGGTTTATGATTATTTTTTTCTTTGACTTCGAAAATATCCAGCAATCAACTGAAAGCAATTTAGTACCAAGATCTTTTTTCTTTGCTCAATAAAAGAATTTTAGGTTTATGAAAATCGTTTTTTTTTCTTTGCTTAATGAAAGCATTTTAGGTTTATGAAAATAGATTTTTTTTTATTTCTTTTTAATCAATGAAAGCATTTTAGGTTCATGAAAATCTTTTTTTTTCTTTGACTTCGAAATTATCCAGTAATCGAATGAAAGCAATTTAGTATCAAGATCTAATGAAATCCATTTAGTACCAAGAGGTGTTGGGTGCATGGATTTTTCTTTTGTTTCTTTGCCTAGTTACCTAGATTTTTGGCTGCATGCTCTTCTTAAATATGAGGATTTTTTCAACGAAAAAAAGGACTCATTTTCAAGTTTAATGCATATTATCATTGCTTTTAATGTGGATGAATGATTTCTATGTCGATTATATGGCCAATTAAATTAAATTAACTTATATATTTATTTATTTTGGACATTTAAATTGACCCATATGGATAATTCCAACACTAGCTGAAAAGAAGAGGGTACTTTTTCAAATCACTAATTTTTATTTTGATAAGGGTACTTTTTTAAAACCACTAATTTTTATTTTGATAAGAGTATGAACGTGTGTAGTACCATTTAACAATCAAAAAAGAACTTTTAATGCAGAAAAGTAAAAATCATACACATAAGAATTTTGATAATGAGGAAAACTGCAAAGACATAAATACCCAGGGACCTCGTCCATCTTTGGACGCTACAATATATTAAACATATACAAACACTATCCTGCTATCAGACTTCAGACTGAAATGTAGTTGAGGAAAACTTCAAAGAATGTGAAGATAACTTTTGTGATTTCTATTTATCTTGTTCCTCATCAAAAGTTTATGAATTTCAATAACCAGTAGAACAATATCCGGATACAAAAACTATCAAGTAAAAATATAGTATGGCCAAGCTTCACGAATCCCTAAGTGAAGTCTTCAAAGTCGTAAAGAAACCTAGGTTATAGAGGACTGCTCTAGATATTCAACTAAAGCGCAAGAGTTCCAGGGATTAAGCAATCTTGCTCCAAGAGTCTCTTTATTTAAAAAAATATTCAAGGACACAGATATCTTTGAATCCAATTTAAGGTTGCTTGAGATTCAAGAAAATACTTTCTCAGTTAGATAAAAATTCCTAGTTATGAATTTTTGTAAGTAAGTAAAAATTTCGCCTTGAAATTATACAAAAAAATATGCACTATGGTGAAGAGCTATGGATCTGTGCACAATAATAGTCAAATAGCGGCTAAGTAATATTTTGAACATACAAGCACTAGAGGTACTCAATAATACACAAGTCTAAAAAATGGTTCACAAGCTCAAAGAGTTATGGAACCCCTAAGAGGAAGTTCGTGAACTTTTTCCATCCGGGTATGTGTATATATGCAAACAGGGTTTGCAAACCTCTTCCGCGAAGTTAGGCCATAGTTATATGAAAACCGGGTTTGTAAACCTTCCCCCCATTCCCTAACTTAGATGTAAAGAGTTTGCAAACATCTATAGTTCGTGAAGTCAGGTTTTAGAGGTATGAAATCGGGTTTGCAAACCTCCCACCCATTCCCGAACTCACATGCAAAGGGTATGCAAACCTCTACAGTTCGCGGAATTCAGATTGACTTAGATGCATATAGAGTACGTATTTCTCCAATTAGTTCATCTAATTCTCTCATTCATAAATTTTAAACATTCCCAATAGCCATAAACAGTATGCACTGTTTGCTTTGGCAATTTACAAATGATTAAATTGAAAAAAAAATCAGCTTGTGAACAATAAATTGTTTTAACTAAGATTGTTTAGGATCTATGAACATCCATTGATCGAATCATATTTCAATATTTAAACCCAGATAAGATTAAAC
This sequence comes from Papaver somniferum, assembly GCF_003573695.1. Classification (NCBI taxonomy): domain Eukaryota; kingdom Viridiplantae; phylum Streptophyta; class Magnoliopsida; order Ranunculales; family Papaveraceae; genus Papaver; species Papaver somniferum. The sequence goes on from NC_039365.1 coordinate 25,796,096, forward strand.
TCAAAATCTCTTCTTTTCAATATTAAATCTACTAAAATCATACGACATAGTCTCATAAGATATAATGGTATATTTCATGAGTAAATAGGATAGGTCCGTCTTCACATACCATTTTATTGATAAAGTTTTTTCAAATGTCTTCGTTTGTTCTTCATTCTTCAATCTTTGAGGGTTATTCGACGATGTCTAATACTCAACTACCTTACTTTAATCCTACTCTGAGACTTGACTTTAGTAGACTAGAAATCTAGATATAGTTTTGTACATCTAACATTGACAACAATCTTGAGATAGCAAAACTTGCGAGTTCGACCGAGCGATGCTCTAACAATCTCCCCCTTAATTTGTCAATATTATAAGAGTTATTGAGACTAAAGATAACATACCAATTTTTTAAGACAATTCCACTAAGTTTCGCAACCTAACATCTTCATCAAGGAGAGATAAAGGTACAATCATCTCTTATAATTCCAAAGCCACACTCCCCATAAAATGTAGGAATTAGGCACATGTTCAAAATTGAACTCTCCCCTATTAGATGTCATTCTCCATAGGAAAAACATAGCGACCTTTCTAAGGAAAATATCTTTAAAATATTTTAACACCAAACTCTAGTATGAACGAGAACACTATATGGATGAACATCAGGAAACATTAGAGTCAGTGTTATTGTAGTACAGTGGTAAAGTCATTAGGTGATGGTACCAGTGACCTGAGTTCAAAACTCGCCAGCACCAAAGTCTTTACCAATAAAAAAAACATCAGGAAACATTAGAAGAAGACATTAGCAGAAGTAGCAAACACAATCATAGGATAAACAACGCAGGAATGAAAATTATAGTAAAACTTCAAGATTCCTTTAAGAAAACAATCCTTGGAAAGAAACAGACGCATGCTAGACTAACGTGAATGAAGTTCCTTAGAATATCTATGATACTTGAGGTTGCTAATTCAATCTAAAATTCGTTTTAAGTTTAAGTATCAACAATATGATAATATGAATTGATCTCGGGGCAAGTTTTTCTTAGCAAAAGTTCTCATGAATCTTGTTCTCGTCTCTTGCTTAGGAGTCAGATAGGCAATGAGAATTTTTACAAGAAACATAAGAATTATTGATACTCACATCGAGTCATTATATTTTGACTCACTATTAGTGATGTGGTAGCACTAAGTCAATTATGACTCAATTAAAGGTGCAAAGAGAACATGCATAATGTGATCATACCTATTGGTTCAGCTGGACATGTAACCAGTTGAACGTATGACACATTTTTTGGAGCAAGGCTAAATAGTGGAAGATAATAATTATAGTTTTATAAAAGTGGGGGTAAGAATACTGACAGAGAACCACATAGATACTCAGAAACCACCACACATTACTAAACATAATGATAGGTGCCTAAAATACATCTTTTGGGTATCAATTTCTTATGCTTTTCTTAACTGTTTTTCTTGTATTTTTTGTATATTATGTTTCTTTTGCATTTTATAGGTACTTTGGAGTCATGTGATGCGAAAGAAGTCAAATACGAGTTTAATTCATTGCTGGGAAACATTAGGAGTTGGCGGAGTTGAAGCATTGAAGTATTGTGGCTTCATAGTCTCAAAAACAACAAATTAGTGGAGCACCGGACATCCAATAAGGCTGCAACTGAAATTCGTTTGAGAATTGTTAAGGACTCACCTAGTCCTGCTAAGGGCCACATGAATCTCGTTTATAACCAAATCTACAGACCAGGTCGAATGTTTATGCACATTTCAGGCCAAGGTTCTTCACCTATGTTGCACCGACACGGATACGGAACACAGTTACGACACGACACGGTTATGGGGACACGTCAAATCCCAAAAATATGGGTTGCGGGGACACGTTACATATATTATTCACATCATTAAAATGAAATATTACTACAATCTACACAACAAAATAATTACTCTTATTTTTAAAATATTTGATTGCTATTTATATAAATTACAAATATAAACTTATTTTAACAAATAGAAATTAATCGTCAAGAACATCATCAGACGACAAGAAACTAGTTGGAATCCTAGTTGGGCTCCAACACCTTTCTAAATCACAATCCCTAATCTGTTGAAAATAGAAATTACATTTCTTGGCACCAACATCAAACCTAGACAAATGATTATGCATCCTCTTAAGTAAACCCATTGTTTCCTCACCAAGCTCGCCAAACGTCGTGAAAGCCAGGGTACCAAAACCATAACCTAGAGACAAAATTAAATGGTAAAGTTTATAAAATTTATATAAAATTAATAATAATGTAATAATGGTTAAGTTTTTCATGAATTGTGCTTGATTTGACTAAAACAAGAATAAATTAACGTCACATTTAGTTTATTTTAACTTTGTAAACCAAAATAAATCATTTATGATGTGTCTGAAAGTGTCCAATTGGTGGCCGTAATGTGTCCAATATCAATTTTTACGCGACACGTGATGTGGCGCGTCCATCGAGTGTCGGGAAGTGTCGTGCCCGTTCGTGTGTCCGACAAGGTTACGGCATCTTTCTTGAAGTGTCCCTGCAACATAGTTCTCCACTTCTCCTCACCAAGCCGAGAAGACGCCACTGCACCAAGTTCTCAACACCGGCAGAGCCAAGGTCTCAATGGCTCGTTATAGCGGGTTAACAGATATTTCAGAGACTTAAGACAAACACAGAGCAAGGAAGGATCAGGTGGTACAAACTTTGAGTCTGTGTTGTGACCGAAAATTACAGGGAAGAAGCTGATCTTGCTGCCATTGATTATCGTTGCTGAATGAAGATTAGGGAGAGATCAAAGAAGAGATTTGAGTACTGAAATGAACAAGGAAAGATGGGTTTCTGTTCAGCACCATTTTGGACAGAGTTCAAGCTGCAAAACAGGCCAGAGAGTGGAGTTGATGCCGTGAATACTGCCATTGATTAATTGTGAAGATTATGAATGATGATTATGTTAGGAATCATGGGTTGTTCTTAGATTTCAGTTATGTGCAGGGAAGGAGATGTGTATGGGTTTAGGAATCACTGGAAGCTTGAATCTGTATCATCAGTAAAACGCATACTATGTGTTTGTTTAAAGACCTGAAAGACTGATGCTTCACTAAAGTTCTGTCGCTGCTAATCTCCATGGTACATACAGTTCTGGTGGGTTTTGGGAAGAAGTAGGAGGGAACTCAGAGGTTAAGGCAGGCTCAGGTGCGATTTCAATAAGTTCTAAAGACGAGATGAGATATAGAAAGAGGAGAGTTTGTTGCCAAAGCAAGTTGCTGCCAGGTTTTATCTCTGAACCAGTAGCTATGCCAAGCTACTTCATGCCGGCAAGTTTGGGTCCGAGCAGTGCTATCAAGGGTCCATGAGAGAGTTTCACAGTCGAGAAAGACAAGGTACATTCGGCAGCAAAAGCCTGAACTACCTGTTCCTAACAATTTCAAGCTCAAATTGCTTAGCTGCTGCACAGAATTCAGGCAGTCAGATAGCCATGGCTCCAGTGGGTGTTTGCCGAGGGTGTAGAACAGGTTTTGAGGTTGAGACAATGACGGAACTTCTAAAGTTACACAGAGAAGATACGGGAAGAGATTTGAGCCGAGAAACCAGTTTACAAAAGAGTTCGTTGGCATTATTTTAGGCGATCAACGGCTGTGAATTGTAGTGATATTTAGAAGTCGGTCTGGTTAGAAAACTTGGGCTTCAATCCAACTCGATATTGCAGGGGAAAGCGAGGTATAAAAGAAGACTTTGGTTTCCAGAATCAGATCAGGTCATACCCCCTACAGCTGCCGCAACCCTAGTTTCAGCGAGCTTTGCTCGCTGAACAACCACCACCACCATCATTCATATCCACCTGCATCCACCTGCATATCCATCATTACCATCTGCATACCACCTGCATATCACCCACAGCATCACTACCATCAGCTGCAGTTCATAGTACCAGTCACAACCAACCACAGCAGTACTTGGACCTGGCAAGCACACAACAACAGCAGCAGAATTCCAATTCCAGTCCATTCCACCTTCGCAGCACCAAGTGACATCCACCACCATTCCACATCTTCATAACCACCTGTTGCTGTTTGGTTTGCTTGTTCAGATTTATATGTTTTGCTTTATTTGTCATGAACTCCAGTAGCTAATTGCATTTGATTAGGCACGATTTCGACGTCCGAACATGATTCACAATTGATATTTAAAAGAGCCTGTTTTCTTGCAATTTGTCTGTTATTGCTTATTCTCTACGGTGCTAATAGTGTTTATGAGTTATTTCTAAATCGTTTAAGTTGCAAATTAAATTGGTTTACGGATGATTTTAATGCTAGTTGAGACCTCTTCGACCCGTAATTGTCTAGAGACTCTTAGTACAAGTAGTAATATGTGGTTATTGACGATGGGATTTTGTTAAATATTCATATGTAGAGATTGACACTAGTAGATGAGTCAAGCTTTTGTATTTGTCACTAGGAATAGCCTATCTCACTGAACTTAAAGCATTTGTTTAAGTCACACCTAGAGAGCGTACTTCTAGGAAACTTGGCAAGTAGAATCCGGAAGTCGAGCGCTCCGTGTCCGGTGAATTCATGAGATTGCGGGATATTTGAGCGATCTAAATATTTTAGGGTTATTAGTAATTGGTACTTTGCTGAAACATAGCTATATTGATTAGATTCACGTTTTGTGACCGAGAAAGAGTCTTTGATCATTCTCATCCTCATATTTGCATTTGTATTCATTGTCTTGCATTATTTTTCAGAAATTGAATTAACAACTTTAGCTCAACTCTCCCTTGGGACAAACCTGCTTTCATTACATTACTTGCTAGTGTAAAGAGAAGTAGAGAAATATTATTTGCGAGTTGACACCTCGTCACATAATAGCGAAGGAAAATAACAATGATGACAACTCCTTTACTGTAACTCAAGCTTATTGCCCAAAAGATAAGAATATGAGTTAATGAACAAGAATGACGCCAATAGCTCGCTTTGAAATGTTCGGGTATCTAAAGGTTTGGTGAGAATATCAGCCAAATGTCGTTCAAAAGACACATGTTCTATCTTCGCAATATCATTCTTAAAGAGATCTCTGATAAAGTGAAATCTTATGTCAATATGCTTTGTTTTTTAGTGCTCAATAGGATTCTCAGTGCTTTGAATCACACTTGAGTTATCATAAAAGATCTTCATAGTTCCAATATTTATTTTATTTTTATTTTTGAAAATTTCACCACTTCATTAAGATAAGAAACTTGAGGTTACATTTCTAGAATATTTTGTTCCAATCTCGTCATTAAATACAATTTCTTGGATGAAGGATGGTCATGTGAATTCCCAGCTATTAGTTGTTGTCGCAGTTGTGTTGTTGGTTTGATTTGTGACCGCCTTATTTGCTAATCCATCGGCTACTTGGTTCGCCTCTCTCCAGGTGTGTGTGATTTTGTAGCTTGGTATTTCACTTAGGAGCGAGTTGATTTCTGCCAGCATGTTGTTTAGGTACCATGGTATTGGTTCCTTTTTTTGGATTAGACTGAGAAGTGCTTGTGAGTCAATTTCGAACCAGATTTTCCGCCATTGGTGTTGAGTAGCTATCCTTGCCGCAAGTAGTAATCCCCATGTTTTCTGAATTGAAGTGGTATCCCCAGTGGTGCTGCCATTGCCTTCAGTAGATTCCCTTCACTATCTCTGCATATGATCCCTGCTCCTGCAGGTCCCGGGTTTCCTTTGGATGCGCCATCTGTATTTACCTTGATCCAATTTATTTCCGGTGGAGTCCATCCTATGTAGATTGTTGAAGTAGTCGTTTTCTTTCTTTGTATTCTTGCAATTGTTGGTCCATTAGCCATGATTGGAGCCATATATTCCTGTGCTCGTTGATACTCTCCATACATTATCGTTATGATATTGAATGTTTGCCTTGGATGTTGTCGTTTCCTTTTGTACACTATTTCATTCCTGGCCAGCCATATGTGTCATACCGTGAAACTCAGTAACACTTTTTTTTGTTCTGAGTATGTTTTGTGGAGTACGTCATGAATGTTGGTTGGACATATGTGGTTGTTGGAGCTTGATGGCCTTTGTTGATGTTGATGTTGTGATCCTGCTTGTTGGTGTTGTCGTTGATGAGTATTGTTTGTCTCCGAAATACTTGCTAGATGATTTATTATTAGTTGCCAAACTTCTTTTGAGTTATTACATTCGAACAGTAGATGTTGTGTTGATTCTTCCTCATTGTTGCAATTTGGACATGTATTTGATGTCGTGATGTTGAGTTGGTGAAGCCATTGGAATGTTGGTAATCCATGGTGTGTGACCTTCCACAAGAAAAGTCTGATTTTTGGTGGACATTTTAGTCTCCAAATTGAATTGGAGTCCACAGGGTGCTAAGTTGATGCTTGGTTTTTTTTGATATGGTTGTTTGGTAGGTGAGTTTGCTATAACAAGTTTTGGATGTCTAATTGCTTGTTTTTGAGTGTGGCCATACTAGGTGATCGGCTTTTGGTTTTTTAGGTAGGTGAATACTGATGATATTTTGGGCTATGGGTGGAGGGAAGGTTGAGAAAAGGAGGTTGTGGTTCCATGTATTTGATGAAGGTTCAATGAAGTAGCTAACTGGTGTATTGAGTGGGATGTTGATGGGTAGGTTTTGAAGTGATAAAGGTTGTGAATTTGGAATCCAGTTTTGGCTTATCATTGTGTTTTTGCCATCTTCCACCTGTGAGAAAACTAAAACCTGCAAAAAAGTAGAAATGTTAGCTAAGCTTTTCCAAAGGGGACTGGCTGATGATTGAGGCTTTGGGAATGGTAGTGATTTTGAATTGGTTTTGAAGTATTTTGGAGTGCAGATTAAGGTCCACACTGATTCTTTTGACTGTTGTAACTTCCAGACTCGTTTCATCAGCAATTCTTGGTTATGTTCTTTACTTTTCATGATACCAAGGCCTCCCTGTGATAATGGTTTTGTCACTGTTTCCCAACAATTGGGTGCATCTTTCTTGTTTGACTATCGTGGCCCCATAGAAAGTTCCTGGTGATTCTGTCTATCTTTTTGTGCACCGCAGTTGGTAGTTGTTGTGCTTGCATGACATGGTTCACATTTGGGGTCAACGCTGTTTTTATCAGAACTAGCCCTCCCGCTTGATTGACACACTTGGTTATCCAGCCTTTTGCTTTTCTTTCCAACCTGTTTAAAAGTTCAGTAAATAGATTTGAGTAGTTCCTACCATTCTTGAACTGGATGCCTAGGTACGTCGGTGGGGTTGTTGTTGTGTTGATGTTGAAACAGAGCTTGAGTTGTTGTACCAAAGACGGATGTAATTTAGGGTGGTGGATGATAAAAGATTTTTCCCTACTAATTGTTTGTCCATCCAAAGTGGAGTACTGATGAGTGCCTAATATTGTATATATTTATCCCTTTTTGTTGGCATTTAACTCATCTTTTGTGCAGTAATTCTACATTTTATCCCATATTCTTTATTTTCATTGTTTTCAAGAATAAATATTTTTCTTACTTAATTTCGCATTTTTAGGTAATAAATAAAGTCTGGATGACTTGCGGAGCAGAAAAGAGCTGAAAAGTAGTGAAAAGCCGGAAGAAATTACGCAAGGAAGCCACAAAGAATGGTGCGCACAAGACCAAAAAGCTAGGAATGGGCTCAAGAAGGAAGAATTGTTCTTGAAGAAGATATGGGCTTGGCATACCCAAGGCCCAAAACCCTTACCCAAACCCATTTTCTATATCCATACCCGCTTCCATTCTCATCCGTTAGATGGGATTACATCGAAATCCTACGGTCGCTCCTTCGTAGATCATCAAAATCTGAAGTCTCTGAAAAACACCACAGCGCCTAAATTCCAAGCCTTCAGATTAGATCACATTTAGATCCTACGGTCGCTTCTTTGCCTGCGCATCAAATCTCGATACTTCCGCTTAACACTATAACACCTAACTCCATCTGGTGTCGTTAATTTTGTTGTATTGTATAATCCAACGGTCGCTGCAGGATCCACTTCATCTCACCGTCAGATTGATCTTTCATCTCCATATCCCACGGTCGAGATTCGCCAAACATCTAACTCGATGATCCCGCTACACACCATAGCGACCGAACCCTATACCCATTAGCCAAACACACCCTTCTCCCAAAACCATCGAATCCATCTTCTTCCCCTCTTCTGCAACAGTGACGCTCCCCACAAATCACTCCACCATCTTCTCCCACAAATCACTCCACCATCTTCTCCCCCCCCAAATCATTCAACCATCACCATTCGAGACATCATTCCCCTACTCCTCTAGCTTTCTATAACATCAATTCCTCGATCTTTTCCTCTCACAGGAACCCTAGGTTAGGGGTTGATGAAATAGATGAGCTAGAAAAGCAATTAGGGCATGGGAAGAACAAGAGAAGCATCAGGAGAAGGATTGGAGGCATGGGTCGACATCTACCAGTGTCAACAGTGATTAGGTAAATTTTAATAATTTTTATAAGAACCCTAATTTTTCTGATTTGGGAACTTTTTGGGGAAATCAATTGTACGTCTAATTGAAGCATGGGTTAGTCTATTAGGGTTGTTATCATAGTTAGGTAGGATTTTCTTTGATTTATTTTGTATTTTCACCAAACCCTAATTGGACTGATGTGGTCCTGATTTTTGGGGATTTTGTTTATTTGTATAAATAGGTGTTAAGGGTTGTGAATTGGGATGATCTCTGGACTAGCCAGTAGAGAATTAAACCAAAATATTATGCAATTCCAATTTCAGTCTTCTTATGCAGTTAACAGTTGATTGTTGTGTGTATGTTATGTTTGAATTATTTTGCATGATGAATGCTTGTGTTTGTAACATGTTGAGCATGAGCTAAGTAGCACTAAGCTAAGGCTCAGTTGAAGCCTTAGTGCATTGTTGGATGATGAATTGCTAGGTTAGAGCCTTAATGCTTGTTTTTCTTGAGCAATGGGAGAGATTAGTGCTCATCTGTGTGCTTGTGATTGATTGTACTGTCAAAAGACAGTCAATGCTAGGAGCACATTAGTTGAGCAAGCTAATTTTCTTTCCATTCCATTTGTATGCTTAGGGTCTTAATTTCAACCTAGAACTACATTGTTTGGCTAGGACACCAAGGTGGATTCTTAGCCATTAGCTTAGCCACAATTCCTTTCTTCAGTCACTTACAATTTTCAGTCTTGCTTTGCTTCAAATTCAGTTTATATTTCTTAGCTGTGTTGCTCGCCTATTATCTTGCAATTTGTAGTCTCTGTGCACTGAAAACAGTGCACAAAATCTCCCTCTGTCCTTGGATTCCAAGCCTTGGTTCTTAGCTGTTTTCTTTGCTGCTTTGCTTTACCTTGCTGCTTTGGTTCTTTACTTCTGCCACTTTGTATGCCATATTACTTTGTCTTGCTCACTGTCTCCATTGTTAGCTTAGGTTTCTCTTATAGTGCTCCCACTCCCTGTGGACTTTCCCCTGCTTTCCTTCTATTCTATAAACTTGGCCTTGTATACTTGCAAGCATATCTATTTTTCTGTGTGTTTTCCTGACACACCAAGTTTTTGGCGCCGCTGCCGGGGAGTGGTGCTGCCATATGCTGATTTCCTTTGCTGTCCTTCATCTACCATTGCATCTCTGTCAAGATCATTGCAGAGTTACCTGAGCTGCTGCTGTTGCTGCTGCTGCTGCTGTTGCTGCTGCTAAGCCAAAGCCTGCTCCTGCCAACTGGGCTGCCAACTGAAGCTGTCAACTGGGCTCGCCAATTTCTGTTGCTAGGCTTGGACAAACTTTGTTGCTGGGCTTTGCCTTCTTTGCTCCTGCTGGGCTCTGCTGTGTTATTGAGCTGAACACCAACTGCTGCTGGGCTTGGACGTGAGCTGCTTAGGACGATCCTAAAGCCCAACTGGGCTGTGCAACTAAAAGGGGACTAAAAGCCTATTTTTGGGCTTCCCTCCAAAAACCAAGTAAGCCTAACCCATGAGTTAACCCACTTGGGCCTCATTTAAATTCAAATTCGGGGTTGTAATAATTAATTTAATTATTTCTTTGGGATTGTAATAATTTTTATTTATTTTCTTTTTCTTTTTTTTTTTATATTTGGGACTGTAATTATTTTTTTTTGTTTTTTATTTTTCTTTTATTTTTCTTTTTCTTTTATGGGCTTGTCTTAATTATTATTATTGTTTTTATTTTCTTTTATGAGTTGTGCTAATTTATGCTAGGTTTAGTTCAAATTTTTTCCAAAGCCCAATTTTAAACCAAAAACCAAAATCCCTTGTTAGTCCAACACCCATTCAAAACCAAATCTTCATAACCCTTGTGGGCCAAATTGTTTCCGATTGCTCTGTCTGACCAACATGTTAGTTAAGGTACCTACTAGGACATGATTGTGACCTACAGAGACCAAACAAACAGACTTGTTAGAATTAACCCAGACGAACCTATCGAAATTCTAAGTTCTGAGGGAGACAGTCCAGATCAACCAGAAACAATGGGAGAACCCCGTACCCTCAAGGATTATATGTACCCAACTAGAGCCAGTCAACCTTCTTGTATTGTGCTACCCCTAATGGCCATTATGAGCTGAAATCAAGCACAATACAGATGCTTCCTATTTTTAGAGGTGTTGAGAATGAAAACCCGTACCACCACGTGAGAGAATTCGAGGAAATTTGTGGAACTCTGCGTTTCACTCAAATGTCCGACGAAACCCTAAAGTTAAGGCTTTTCCTTTCTCCCTGAAAGATAAGGCAAAGGCCTGGCTCTATGCTTTACAGCCTCAATCCATCATGACATGGGATGACCTCATAAAGGAGTTTTTCAAAAAGTTTTTCCCGAACCACAAGACTGCGACAATTCGTCAAAGTCTGAATAGCTTTGTGCAATTAGAAGGTGAGACCTTAGCTAGATACCTGGAGAGATTCAATGAATTATTGCTCCAATGTCCCCATCATGGTTTTGAAAAATGGAGACTTGTGCAAATTTTGTATGAAGGTCTAGATGTGTCCACCCGAACAACGGTTGAGTCGATGTGTAATGGTCTATTCGTAGACAAAACTGCTGATGCGTCTTGGGACTTCTTGATTGAAGTAGCTGAAAAGACGCAACAGTGGGAATCCATCCGTGAAACCAGAAAGACTACATCCGAAGAAAGGCTTTTAGGTGAAGCGGATTTCGAGGGAAGAGCAAACATGGCATCAATAGTTAGGAGATTAGAAGAGTTAGAACTACATAAAAATTCAAAACCTTCCACCACTACTCTCCGAGAACATGTCGCTTCGTCGTTTGTGCCGCTTGTAACGATCCCAACCATCAATTCCAAAATTGTCCCGATTTGCTTGCAGTCCAGGAATCTAGGCTTGAACAGGCACATGCCATGTTTCAAAAACCAGAGCATAACCCTTATTCACAGACCTACAATCCAGGATGGAGAAACCACCCTAACTTTTCATGGTCAAAGGACCCACTCAGGGAGGACCATCTCAACCCAATCAGAGCTATCAAAACAATCAGGGATATCAGAACAATCAAGGTTATCAACACCCGAGAAACCCTCAACAACAATCAAACTCTCAACAACAATCATATCCTCAACACAATACCGACAAGAGATTATCCACCCTAGAGGAAATGTTCCAGAGTTTGATGCAAAGTCAGAAAAATCTAGATCAAAAGATGGATCAAATGTGTGAGAGAGAAAAGGGTAAACTTCCGAGCCAACCCCAACAAAATCCAAAGAGGATATTTCAAACAGGCACAACATCCTGCACTGAAACCTCACCCGATCAAGTCCATGCCATTACCACCCTCCGAAGTGGTAAAGTCATCGAGAACAACGTGGGCGAACCTAATGAATCTGATACAAATTCCACGCTGTCTCCACAACCCCAGAAAACCAAAGAACCTGAGCAAGTTGGAAAATCTGACAATTCTACTGCTGTGAATGTCCCTTTGCCAACTCATTCTCCTGTTGCCCCATTTCCTCAAAGATTGATCTATCAACAGAAAAGTACCCATTATAATGAGATGTTAGATCTGTTCAAGAGAGTCAACATCAACATTCCTTTTCTTGAAGCAATCAAGCAAATCCCTGCTTATGCCAAATTCCTCAAAGACTTGTGTACTCAAAAGCGCAAGCTCAATGTGCAAAAACGTGCTTTCTTAGCTGAGCAGGTGAGTTCCATCATTCTGAACAAAACTCCACCCAAGTTTAGGGATCCAGGATGTCCAACAATTTCTTGCACTATAGGAGAACACACGGTCAATAAAGCGTTATTAGACCTAGGTGCAAGTGTTAACCTACTGCCATATTCTGTTTATGAGCAGTTAGGTCTTGGGGAGTTGAAACCAACATCTATCACTCTACAACTGGCAGACCGATCTGTCAAGATTCCTCGTGGAGTGGTCGAAGACGTTTTGATCAAGGTTGACAAATTCTATTTTCCCGTAGACTTCATTGTCTTAGACACTCAACCTGTACAAAACCCAGACTGTCACATTCCTGTCATCTTAGGACGTCCTTTCTTGGCTACGTCCAACGCGATCATTAATTGTCGTAATGGAGTGTTGAAACTGTCTTTTGGTAACATGACGGTAGAATTGAATGTGTTCGATATTAGTCAACAACCTGTGAATCTTGATGATGATGATGTGCATGAAGTTAATATGATTGAAGGATTAATGCAAGATTCGTTGACTAACATTCTATCCGTCGACCCCTTTCAAGCATGTATGGAGAACTTTAACCCAGATTCCTATGATGATGCATACTGTAGTGACGTCCTATCTCTGCTCGAATCTGTACCTCAAATGGACATCACTGAAAGGAAATATGAAGTGGAACCACCCTTACTCTCTGATTCCAAGCTTATTCCATCCATTGTTGAGCCACCCAAGCTTGAATTGAAAACATTGCCTAGTACGTTGAAGTACGCATTCCTAGGTTCTTCTGATACTTTACCCGTCATTATTTCATCATGTTTAGACACGGAACAGGAAAGTAAGCTTTTAGAAGTACTTAAGGAACACAAAGAGGCCTTAGGATGGACCATCTCAGATCTCAAAGGAATTAGTCCCACCATTTGCATGCACCACATTAACCTTGAAGAGAATGCCAAACCATCTAGGGAAATGCAAAGGAGACTTAATCCTAACATGAGAGATGTAGTCAAAGGAGAGATCCTGAAACTACTTGATGCGGGTATCATATACCCAATTCCCGATAGCAAATGGGTTAGTCCCATTCAAGTTGTGCCTAAGAAGTCAGGCATTACTGTAGTTCAGAACGACAAGAATGAATTAGTCCCTACTCGTACAACCACAGGATGGCGAGTATGCATCGACTACAGGAAGTTGAACACAGTAACAAGGAAGGATCACTTCCCGCTCCCTTTCATTGACCAAATGCTAGAACGTGTGTCTGGACACAGTCACTACTGTTTTCTAGATGGCTTTTCCGGTTATAACCAAATTCACATTGCTCCAGAAGATCAGGAAAAAACTACATTCACGTGTCCATTTGGGACGTTTGCTTATAGACGTATGCCCTTCGGGTTGTGTAATGCACCTGCTACTTTTCAGCGTTGCATGATGAGCATTTTTTCTGACATGATAGATAGTTTTCTCGAGATCTTTATGGATGATTTCTCTGTTTTTGGTTCCTCGTTTGACGAATGTTTGAAGCATCTTGCCCTCGTGATATCCAGATGTAAAGAAAAGAACCTTGTTCTAAATTGGGAAAAATGCCATTTTATGGTGAATTCAGGAATAGTTCTAGGACACATCATCTCAGAAAAAGGAATTGAAGTGGATAAAGCTAAAGTTGACCTCATTCAACATCTACCACAACCTTGCTCTGTGAAGGAGATCAGATCATTTCTAGGTCATGCTGGTTTTTACCGGCGATTCATCAAAGATTTCAGCAAAATCTCCAGACCTCTGTGCAGTCTTCTCTCCAAAGATGTTGCCTTCAATTTCGATGCTGCTTGTGTGAAGGCATGGGAGGAATTAAAAACCCTTCTCACCACCGCTCCTATAGTCCGACCACCCGATTGGAAGCTTCCGTTCGAACTTATGTGTGATGCCTCTGATTATGCTGTTGGTGCTGTTTTAGGACAGCGAGTTGATAGACTACCATATGTGATATACTATGCTAGCAAAACCCTTAATGATGCCCAACTCAATTATTCAACTACCGAGAAGGAATTGCTTGCCGTCGTTTTCGCATTAGACAAGTTTAGATCTTATCTGATAGGGTCTAAGATCATCATATACACAGACCATGCGGCTTTGAAGTATCTTCTTTCCAAGAAGGATGCTAAAGCTCGCCTTATTCGATGGATACTCTTATTACAGGAATTCGATCTCGAAATCCGTGATAAGAAAGGTTGTGAGAATGTGGTTGCTGATCATTTGTCTAGATTAACTTTAGAGTCTATTGATGAATGTGAGCTGATTAGAGAATCATTCCCAGATGAACAGCTGATGTCTATCTCAGACCTTCCTTGGTTTGCTGATATTGTTAACTACCTCGCTACAGGTAGGATGCCCTCACGTTGGTCGAGACAAGACCGCTCTAAATTCCTGGCTGAAGTTAAACATTTCCTTTGGGATGACCCATATTTGTTTAAGTACTGCCCAGACCAAATCATTAGGAGATGTGTCCCCAACACTGAACAGAAAGATGTGATATCTTTCTGTCATGACCAAGCATGTGGAGGCCATTTCAGTGCCAAGAAAACCGCTGCAAAGATCTTGCAGTGTGGATTCTATTGGCCATCATTGTTCAAGGATTGCCATGATTATTGTGTTGCTTGTGAACGCTGTCAAAAGCTAGGAAGCATTTCGAGGAGAAACATGATGCCATTGAACCCCATTTTGATTGTGGAGATTTTTGATGTTTGGGGGATAGACTTCATGGGTCCATTTCCCATGTCTGACAGATTGTACATCCTAGTCGCAGTTGATTACGTTTCTAAGTGGGTAGAAGCCATAGCAACCAGAACAAATGACCACAAGGTGGTACTTTCATTTCTAAAGGAAAACATATTTGCACGTTTTGGTACCCCTAGAGCTATCATCAGTGACGGCGGTTCACATTTTCGTAACAAGTACTTTGAGTCTTTAGTACGCAAGTATGGCATAACTCACAAGGTTGCTACTCCGTACCACCCTCAGACAGTGGACAAGTGGAAGTTTCTAATAGGGAAATTAAGCACATTCTGGAGAAGACGGTCAACCCGTCCAGGAAAGATTGGTCATTGAGATTGAATGATGCTTTGTGGGCCTATAGAACAGCTTATAAGACACCAATTGGCATGTCCCCCTATCGTCTAGTGTATGGAAAGCCGTGCCATCTACCTGTGGAATTAGAACATCGTGCCTACTGGGCAATCAAAGAGCTGAACTCTCTGGACGAAGCTGGAATTCAAAGGAAACTTCAACTCAACGAGTTGGAAGAATTGAGAAATGAGGCTTATGATAGTGCCAAGTTATATAAGCAGAAGATGAAGATGTTTCATGACAAGCGTATTCTACGCAAATCCTTCACTCCTGGTCAGAAAGTCTTGCTGTATGACTCCCGATTACATCTTTTTCCAGGAAAACTGCGTTCCAGATGGAAGGGTCTGTACCTAGTACGCACAGTTTTTCCTCATGGAGCTGTAGAGCTGGAGGATGTTTCCAACAAGAACGTTTTCAAAGTCAACGGGCAGAGATTAAAGCCATTCCTTGAGCCATTTCCACCCGACATTGAAACAACCAACCTGGAGGACCCAGTCTATGTGGACTAAACTGGTCCACTCTTTCCCTAAATAACCAAAAAGTTTTCCAAATCTTTCCCTAAAAACCAAAATTTTTCGTTTTCCCATCAAAACCAAATGTTTCCCAACAAAACCAAATTTTTCCCAAAAAGTCCAATCCCATTAAAAACCAAATTTTCTTGTAGATAATGTGTTAGTTAAATTTCCTTTTGTATATATTTTGTGCTCATCCATTGTGACTCCTAATATGATGGATTTTTGCCTTGAATAACGGAGTTTTAATCGAGCTTTCGTTGTACAATCGGGTATTCTCTCTCCTTTTACTCTACTCAGCATGTTCCTCTTCATATATTGTTTTATAATTCTTTCCATATTTTGAAACATTGAGGAAATGTTTAGTTTAGGTTTGGGGGTATAGAGTAGATACCACGATAATATGCTATAATTGAAAACGAACTCCTTCTTCTTTTGAAAAAATCGAAAAAATTCAAAAAAAATTAAAAAAATAAAAAATCATAAAAATGGAGCTCATTTACCTTGAAATGTTGACTCTTGTGCAAATATGTAATTATTAGGAGTCTTAGTCTAGATATTTAGGCACCCTGATTCTAGCACAATTCACATAGTGATAAGAAATTTGCACGCGCACGATCTACCAATACATATATGGCCTCGATCTTCAAGGTGTTTGATAGGAAGTTACGATTGCCAATCACTTTAGAATACTGAACGAAACTTGACTAGCTTGTTCTTTGGTTGGTTGGGATAGAAGGTGGAGGTTACATTAAGAAAGACAACCATCGAATTTAACTGGGTGCATCAAAAAGGGCTACCTCTTGCAAAGTGTCATGTAATTTTTTGTTTCTTTTTGTTATGTATCAAAAGAGCTACCTTATGTTTGGAAAAAAAAAAAAATACAAAAAAAAAAAAAAAACGATGTATATATTCAGAAAAAAATACAAAAAAAAAAATCAAGTATTTATCAATTCCATTCTCTCTTGTTCCAAAAATAAAAAGAGAGTAGTCAATGTAAATAAGAGTCATGTAAATAGTCATTTTGTTGTTTCATTGTAATAAGCAAGGAGGGTGTATGCCATTGATGTACAACGCGAGTAATTGTGAAATACCTCCAACTCATTCACAATTCTCGTAAAGTCCGGACAGCTAGCTAGATTTCGACCTTGGTTCTTAGCCTGAGAAACTATCTCTTGGTGATTAGTAGTCATAACATCCGATCTTTCTTTACACATGTGTAGATACACTTTACACTCTTATCACATGTCTTTTTTTGTTATCAGTGCTAGGATTGTGCCTTACATAGCTAGATTGACATCTCCATTTTGCTGTGAGCTTAAACTGATTTGCACATGTCACATTTGATGGAATCTGAGCTTATATTTTGACCTAGAACTTTGTAGGTACGTTCTAAGCAAACCTTCACGAGACTTCAACTCGTCCACTAGGGACACTTAGTGGTTTAAAAGGCTTAGTGCATACGCTAAATGCATTCGAGAGACCAGCGACAGTGGTATAGTTAGGATTTCCTTAGTTTTGTTTTACTTGAGGACAAGTAAAATTCAGGTTTGGGGGTATTTGATGAGTGCCTAATATTGTATATATTTATCCCTTTTTGTTGGCATTTAACTCATCTTTTGTGCAGTAATTCTACATTTTATCCCATATTCTGTATTTTCATTGTTTTCAAGAATAAATATTTTTCTTACTTAATTTCGCATTTTTAGGTAATAAATAAAGTCTGGATGACTTGCGGAGCAGAAAAGAGCTGAAAAGTAGTGAAAAGCCGGAAGAAATTACGCAAGGAAGCCACAAAGAATGGTGCGCACAAGACCAAAAAGCTAGGAATGGGCTCAAGAAGGAAGAATTGTTCTTGAAGAAGATATGGGCTTGGCATACCCAAGGCCCAAAACCCTTACCCAAACCCATTTTCTATATCCATACCCGCTTCCATTCTCATCCGTTAGATGGGATTACACCGAAATCCTACGGTCGCTCCTTCGTAGATCATCAAAATCTGAAGTCTCTGACAAACACCACAGCGCCTAAATTCCAAGCCTTCAGATTAGATCACATTTAGATCCTACGGTCGCTTCTTTGCCTGCACATCAAATCTCGATACTTCCGCTTAACACTACAACACCTAACTCCATCTGGTGTCATTAATTTTGTTGTATTGTATAATCCAACGGTCGCTGCAGGATCCACTTCATCTCACCGTCAGATTGATCTTTCATCTCCATATCCCACGGTCGAGATTCGCCAAACATCTAACTCGATGATCCCGCTACACACCATAGCGACCGAACCCTATACCCATTAGCCAAACACACCCTTCTCCCAAAACCATCGAATCCATCTTCTTCCCCTCTTCTGCAACAGTGACGCTCCCCAAAAATCACTCCACCATCTTCTCCCACAAATCACTCCACCATCTTCTCCCCCCCCAAATCATTCAACCATCACCATTCGAGCCATCATTCCCCTACTCCTCTAGCTTTCTATAACATCAATTCCTCGATCTTTTCCTCTCACAGGAACCCTAGGTTAGGGGTTGATGAAATAGATGAGCTAGAAAAGCAATTAGGGCATGGGAAGAACAAGAGAAGCATCAGGAGAAGGATTGGAGGCATGGGTCGACATCTACCAGTGTCAACAGTGATTAGGTAAATTTTAATAATTTTTATAAGAACCCTAATTTTTCTGATTTGGGAACTTTTTGGGGAAATCAATTGTACGTCTAATTGAAGCATGGGTTAGTCTATTAGGGTTGTTATCATAGTTAGGTAGGATTTTCTTTGATTTATTTTGTATTTTCACCAAACCCTAATTGGACTGATGTGGTCCTGATTTTTGGGGATTTTGTTTATTTGTATAAATAGGTGTTAAGGGTTGTGAATTGGGATGATCTCTGGACTAGCCAGTAGAGAATTAAACCAAAATATTATGCAATTCCAATTTCAGTGTTTTTATGCAGTTAACAGTTGATTGTTGTGTGTATGTTATGTTTGAATTATTTTGCATGATGAATGCTTGTGTTTGTAACATGTTGAGCATGAGCTAAGTAGCACTAAGCTAAGGCTCAGTTGAAGCCTTAGTGCATTGTTGGATGATGAATTGCTAGGTTAGAGCCTTAATGCTTGTTTTTCTTGAGCAATGGGAGAGATTAGTGCTCATCTGTGTGCTTGTGATTGATTGTACTGTCAAAAGACAGTCAATGCTAGGAGCACATTAGTTGAGCAAGCTAATTTTCTTTCCATTCCATTTGTATGCTTAGGGTCTTAATTTCAACCTAGAACTACATTGTTTGGCTAGGACACCAAGGTGGATTCTAAGCCATTAGCTTAGACACAATTCCTTTCTTCAGTCACTTACAATTTTCAGTCTTGCTTTGCTTCAAATTCAGTTTATATTTCTTAGCTGTGTTGCTCGCCTATTGTCTTGCAATTTGTAGTCTCTGTGCACTGAAAACAATGCACAAAATCTCCCTCTGCCCTTGGCTTCCAAGCCTTGGTTCTTAGCTGTTTTCTTTGCTGCTTTGCTTTACCTTGCTGCTTTGGTTCTTTACTTCTGCCACTTTGTATGCCATATTACTTTGTCTTGCTCACTGTCTCCATTGTTAGCTTAGGTTTCTCTTATAGTGCTCCCACTCCCTGTGGACTTTCCCCTGCTTTCCTTCTATTCTATAAACTTGGCCTTGTATACTTGCAAGCATATCTATTTTTCTGTGTGTTTTCCTGACACACCAAGTACCGTTGGAGGAGTCGTTGTAAGGTTTCACAGGACTTCACATCAGCCGAACATGTGATTAATAGGTTATCTGCGTACATCAGGTGCATTATTGGTGGTGAATTCCTTGCATTTTTTAAACCTTTCAATGCTCCAGTTTGTTCTAACACACCCAAATTAGTGGAGAGTACTTCAGCGCAGAGGATGAAAATGTATGGTGAAAGTGGATCCCCTTGGCGTAGTCCTCTCTTTGGCTGGATGAGACCTTGTGCAGAACCATTGAGATTGATAGAGTATGAAACCGATGTAATGCATTCCATGATGTATTGTATGAAGGTTGGGGGGAATCCCATTTTTTCCAGAGTGAGACGGATGAAGCCCCAATCAAGACTATCATGCGCTTTCTGTATATCAAGTTTCATAGCAATTTTTGGGTTTTTGATGGTGTGGTTCTGATTGTGTGGAATAGTTCAGTTGCAATGGCAATATTGTCATGGATTGCTCTGTTAGGTACAAAGGCACTATGTAATGGGATGACTATGAATTTTAGTAGAGGTCTTAAAAGGTTAACAAGGATTTTGGCTATAACTTTGTAGGTCACATTACATAGCCCAATTGGTCGAAAATGATTTGGTTTGGCGGGATTTTGGATTTTGGGGATTAAAGTGATGTTTGTGTGGTTAAAAGGTTGTTCAATCTGGGTTTGTTCAAAGAAATGTTGTACCATGCCTATCACTTGTTGTTTGATTGAAGGCCAAAAGGAGGTGTAGAACTTACTAGTGAACCCGTCCGGCCCAGGAGCCTTGTTGGTTCTAATCGAGAATACGGCTTTGTCAATTTCCTCTTCCGTGACTGGATGAATCAAGCCCCTGCATTGGTTTGGAGTAAGCCTATTGGAGATACAATCAAACAGATTTTGATCAATGAGTGTAGCTGGAGCTACATATTGATTTGTGAAGAATTATTGTATCACTCTCAGGATGGCTTGTGGTTGTGTATGCCACCTTCCCTGGTCATCTTGAATATGTGAAATATGGTTAATTCTCCTGTGAATTGTTGCTTTTGTATGGAAGAATGTGGTATTCGCATCTCCTTCTTGCAGCCATTGTATTCTCGATCGTTATTTCCAGTATAGTTCGTTGCAGTTTACCATCATCAAATGTGTATGCTTGTAGTCTTTTTCTTTTTGTAGCCAATCATGCAGTGTTGGGCCTATTGAGGTTGCACACATATGTTGGGCCTGTTTGATGATGTGTTCCATTGTAGCGATCATTAATGGAAGGTGTCCAAATATGGCCTTGCTCCATTTTTGTAAGGAATTGGTTGTATTTCGCATTTTATCCAGCAGGTCGATGGTGGTGAAGGCGAGAGAGATTGGTTCCAAGCTTCCAGCACCACTTCTTTCATTTGGGGGTGAATAAACCATAGGTCTTCCATTCTGAAATTTTTTGTTGGCATCGTCTGATGAAATTTTCTTGGAGCAGAATGGGTGCATGATCAGAGGCTATTCTGGTTAGATGTTTGATCGCCATGTTGGGGTGTAAAGATAGCAAGGCTTGGTTGCTCAGTCCACGGTCTAATCTTTCCATGATAATGTTTTCCCCCATTTGTTTGTTGGTCCAAGTATAAGTGTCTCCCTAAAAACCTAAATCTATGAGCCCATTTGTGTCAATCACCTCTTTAAAATCCTTTTCTTGGTTGCTGTGGACATGACGTCCTCCCATTTTTTCAGATTGGTTGAGAACCTCACTGAAATCTCCCATCAACAGCCATGGAAGGTTATGTCGAGGAATAATTGAGTTGAATTCTTGCCAAAGGTTCCATCTTGCTTGAGGTTGTGGAGGTCCATAAATGCCAGTGAATATCCATGGTTGAGAGTTTGAAACAGGTTCAACATAGACATGAATAATACTTTGATTAGCAAGTAAAACAGTAATGCTAACTGCGGAGTTCCACAAAAGCCCTAGACCTCATTTATGACCATTACAAGGCACATCAAAACAGTTATCATATTCTAGAGAAGTTTTCAAAAAAGAAATATGATGTGCAGATGATAACGTTTCAGATAAAAACATAATAGAAGGTCTATAATTGCGTGTGTACTCACGCAATTTCTGAATTGTCAAGGTATTGTGGGCACCTTGACAATTCCAGGCCAAGTAATTCATAATGAAGGCGAGTGTTGGCCTTGGCCAACAGCTCGCTGAGGAGTATCACTGGTAATGCCATCAGTCTCATCTTCAAGAGATAGATGCCAAGCCGTTGTGGTTGATGTACCCTTGGTAGTTGTACTGGTTGTATTGGGTTCTATATCTTTTGGATTTTCTTGTTGTTGTTGTGTCCCCTCAGTAGGTTGAGAGGTGCGCCCAATATAAATGGAAGATCTTAGTTGCCTTGTCCTTACCACTGGTACTTCATGAGTTGGTTGTGATGTTCTACTCGATTCTGTCCTCAGTTCTGATAAGGATATGAACTTTTGTAGTTTTGATGGCGGTGATGGAGCTCCAAACGCAGGAGTTGGTGGAATGAGTAGGTGTTTTGGAAAACTTTTCCTCACCCTTCTTTCTTTGCGTTTATATGTCTTCACAGGTGTACCTACTGTTGGTGCAGGATTTTGAACAGTAGCTTGCACAACTGGAGATGCAGTTGTTGTTTCTATCTCTTCCATGTAGCTATGGGTCATCTTAACATGAGGGTTACCATTCACAGCTGTGATTTGCAGGTTCACAGTGGCCTTCTTCTTCTGCAAAAAGTTCATCAATAATTGAGAGAAACTGAGTGAGAAATAAGTGGAGAGAGGGAATAATTGGATGGATGCGAGCCCTGGTGCTGGCGGAGTCACTCGTTGCAGTTATCGGATATGAAATGATGAAGTTGTATTGCTTGTAGAACTCATTGGGCCTTTCCCTTTGTCAGCACTCTTTTTGGTTTCTCGATTGACCCCAGTCCTAGCTTCGGTCAGCTCTGCGCCCAGCATATATGTCTGGGTTGTTGTATGTGGTGCTGGCTCAAACGGTTGTTCGGATCTGGTAGGTACAGTTCGGGTTTGCGGGTTCGGGTAAACCGGCCCGCTTCTGTGGGCCCTAGCTATTGAGCTTTCAGAGGGGACATTCTTTCGGTTAGTAGAACCCTTGGTACTTGGTGCAGAGATAGGGATAGTTGATGGTGAAGCTTCTATGCCAGAGACAGTTTCAGACTATTGACGTTCCTTGGATTTCGTCGGGATAACAGCAGTAGCACCTTGTTTTTGGGGAACCGTATTCCAGTTGAGTCCTTGCTGAGTCATGGCTGGGGCTAGTCTTATTGGGATCGGTTTCGAAACGGTGGAGGTTGGTTGTGGCAGTGGTTGTTGTGGTGTTGAAAACTGTTCTGGTAGCTGGGTTGGTATGTGTAAGAGATTGGGGAGGTGTTCATGACTGGTGGAGCATGATTGGTGGGTAGAGGCTGATGTTTTTGAGGGGATATTGGATGAAGAGGATGTCAACAGAGTTTAGGCTTCTGGTTGTGGGTTTTGAGCTTTCATCCTGATGTTGAGGCGGTGATATGGAAATTTGGGAAACTGAGTATCCATCAGAGCATGGTCTGTGCTAATGAATTTGGTACATTCTCTTGTTATGTGGCCGAGAAAACCACATCGATAAGAAATCATGGGTAGATATTCATAAGTCAGCGGGATCCAAGTAGCTTTTTCACAGTTCAGTAGAATACCTGGGGTAAAGGGTTTTTGGAGGTCCATTTCTATTTTAGCTCTTGGTGGAGAAGAACTAAGATCAACTTCCAGTACTGTTCCAACGTTCTGTAGTAGTTGTTCAATGGAGAGCTTGTCAATCCAGTACCTTGGGAGATGGAGAATCTGCAGCCAAAAAACAGCAACTAGAAAACTCTGATCAGGGTTAGCGATGAACTTTTCATAGTCCTCAAAAAATACCACTTGTTCAGAAATAATCCAGGGTTTATGTTCTAAAATCTTGTTCTTATCAGTTTCATGGTGCATAACCAGTTTGTAGGCCTCCGTATGAGTAATAATTTCTAGGTGTTTAATTTGCATGGGGATCCAGTGATTTTTCAGTTCAATCTGTAGGGTATTATACGAGAACTTTCCTCATAGGACCTTTACAGCTAAACAGTGACGATGATGGTCTTTCATGAGATCTTGCATCCTTTCGGTGAGTTGGAAAAGGTGAGTATCTTTGTGCTTTTTCTTTGATGATGAGGGTTTGCTAAAAGGCGTGAATGATGAGGGGTTTTTTGTCTGATCTGGTAAAGTTTGTTGGCTTTCTTTTTGAAGATTCTTTTGAGTTGGGTGGTTGATGTCTGGTTCTTTTTTGAGAGAGGATGGGGGTGAGAAAAAGGAGGTAGAGGTAGACGATGAAGAAGCTGAGAAGGTAATGTTGTTGATGGTACCGATGGGGGATAGAAAAGGGTTGGGCGGTGCTACGGCTACATCATGATTGCAGGGTCTTGGAATAGCCGAAATTTGTGGGGGGTTGTGAAGCTTTTCAGGCATGGTGGAGTTGGATGTCAGGGGGAATGATGGTTGAGATGGGTTTGATGGAGCGGAGCTATTGTGTGGTTTACACGGTGGCTGAAGTTCCATTGGTTGAGCAGGAATTAATTAAAAAACTGGTAGGAGAAGTGGGTGATAGCAACGAAGTTTTGATTTCTTAATAAGAGCAACAAAATCCCAGTAAATCTAGCCTAGATTTCCTTCTTACGAACATAGAAAAATGACATGAAGGATTTTAACACTCAGTGTAAAGAATGATTCTCGAGTATTGATATGAGTAAGAACAAGATGATGTAGGTGATATGTGGATATTTGTTTAAAACTCAACTCGTGGTCAAAACTCGACGGCCCAAGTCAAGGAGAGAGGATTGGGGGAAAATTCCAATATTTATTCTATAATCAGTAAGTATTTGTTTTATCCACAAGAGTTGAGTACAACACGAACTCGTTGCAATGTATTCTGCTTCACATGTTGACAAGGATTGCGAGTTTTGTTTCTTTCTATGCCATGCAATAAAATTTAGTACCACGTAGAAAAATCCTCCTGATATACCCTTCATATCTTCTATACACTCTGCCAAGTCTATATCAGAATAACCTTTGAGCTCAGTATTAGTATCAACGGTGTAAGACAGACCAAGCCTAACAATATGATTTACATACCAGATGATCCTTTTTTTACAGTGGTGAGATGAGATTATCTAGGATCTGCTTGAAATATTGCACAACAACTTATATTAAAGGCAAGGAAATGTCTGTAGAGTTTTTGAGCTACCTTGACTCCCTTGTCATCTCTTTGTGGATTCCTAGTTGTGGACATGAAAGTGATCTTTGTAGTGGGTTTTGCAAGGCCAAATATTTTAACAATATCCTTGGAATATTTCTCTTGAGATATGTAAATCTCATGTTTATGTTGTTGAATTCGTAGTCCCAAAAAGAACCTTGGTTCACCAATATTGCTCATTTCGATTTTTTCACCTAAAGAGCTTTGAAATTCTTCAGAAAGTTTCTTAAATGCAGATCCATATATGATAACATCCACATAGATATGAGCAATTAAGACATTCTTTCCACTCCATTTGGTAAACAACGTTTTATCAGCTCCCTCTTGAGAAATCTTTTTTAATAGGATAAGTTGTTAGATTTTCATACCACGCTCGAGGTGTTTGTTTTAATCCGTATAATGTCTTATTGAGCTTAGATACACGATCAGGATGTTCTAGACTTTCAAATCCTTTAGGTTGAGCAACATAAACCTCTCCTTAAGATATTTGTTTAAGAACACAGATTTTAGGTCCATTTAATGTAGCTTAATCTTGAGAAAATAAGCATGAGCTAATAATAAACTTATGGAATCAAGGCGAAGGTCTCATCAAAATCATTCATTCGATCTGAGAGTGAAAAAGCAGGGGTATAACAACCACACCCAATAATTCGTTCGACAATCTGTATGAACTAACTCCAATATAATTCCGAGAGCTCTAACTTAATAGAACCTCAATCAAGAAATATATCAAAGAGTTAAATCTCTATTTCTCAATACAATCTGCAATAAAACAGATAGAAATCTGTGAGCCCGATTGATATGAGAAATAACTTGGACGGTACCAAAGACCAATGCCCAAGTGTCAATCAATTTATATCCAACAACTAAAGGTCTGATTTACCATTTGATTAAATTACGCACAACCTGTGATATTTCAATTATATAAACAAATATAATGCGGAAAATAAATAACACAGACCCCAGAAGTTTTGTTAACGAGGAAACCGCAAATGTTGTTAGAGCATAGATCGGTTGAACCCACCAAGCGTTGGTATGTCAAGTTTGGTTTTCATATTTTAGTGAGACAAAACTCATTTGAAGAGTCGCTTGTTTATGTACTAGAGTCAACTTCGTATAGGTTAGCTTGAAAGTATTAGGATATGAGACATTATAAGTATTGTGAAGACTTGAAGAAGTAAGGAGCTACAACGACAACATCATCCTTCCACTTGAGGTTAGTGATATTTGACTTGAACTGTTTCATTCCCTAAAAGTATCTTTCAAGTCGTGCATATTGAAAACAAAACTGCGAAGCATGAATGATTATACTCTAGTTAGACATAGTATTAGGAATACAATACGAGGTTTATTGCTTAACCATTAAGCTTTGTGTATAAGACATCTACAGAGTCGTTTGAATGCTATTGTGATTATGTATGGGTATAAGGTGAAGATTTCATCCTAGGAAACAATGTTTTTCATTTGTTTTAAGGAAGTAAATTCATGAACTTGTTTTGTGAATCGAAAGAGAAATCGCCAGGCATTATTGGTATTGTTATTCATTGCATATATTTTGAACTACCAATATGTGTGATTAGTATAACCGCTCATGACTTGTTTATGTTCTTGGTAAAACTATTCACAAAGACCTGACTTTTGTATTGGTATGACTTTTATTAGTGAAACCGATCTTAAGTAATCACCTGAGATGATATGATCGATTTTGTGTTATTGGTATGACCGACTCTGGATAAAGGGGAACCGATCCTAGTAAGAGGTGCAACCTATCACAAAAGGGAATCGATCCTTGTATGAGGTGCACCAAATTTTTAGTAGAAAGGGGAACCGATCCTATGGATATGTGCAACACGTTTTTAGGCAAAGGGGAACCGATCCTATGGACATGTGCAACAAGTACAAGTTAGATACCATATATATGTGGGGAACCGATCCTAGTACCTAGTCAACCTAATTTTGATAACTAGCGTGACTATGCGAAGTACTCACATGGAGGTAGAACCGAAACTTGTTTTGGTAGAACCGTGAAACCCATGTTTGATGATTGAGTGTTCTTGATAAATCACATAGTTCTTGAAAGTCATATGAATCAATTCTGAACTTGTTTGGAAGTGTGGCAAATCGGTTTCAAGATTGTAAGTATGAAAGGGGACTTACAAAGTAAGGATGTCGACATGCTTTGAACATGTGCAGTAACGTTAATCTTTAATTGCTCAAAGTTATTCCTTAATAGCTAAAGGAAGAAAATCCCGGATCGAATAAAATAAATTAAGAATCTTTTATTTGAGGTTTTTAATTTTGTTTTAGGAAAATGAAAATTAGTAATATGCATTTACTAGTTGGAGATTTTCCAAGAGATTTTCGGTCAATATTTGGACAAAGCATTTCAAGGAATTATGGAAACCGAATCTGGAATATATTGCATATCTTGAGAATATTTTCAGTTTTGGAAATTCCTTGGTGTCCAAACTTCCTTGGTATATAAATATGAAAGTTTGTATTTCGAGCAAACTAATCCTCAGAGACAGCAAAACTATCTCAGTTGTGCTGCTACTGGTGAAGCCTCCTATTCGGAGAGGAGAGTAACCTAATTAGGGGAAATCTCTTAAGGCCGCTCAGTTTAAAGACTTCACTGGGATTGTGAAAATCTATTAGTACCGTTGGTGTGAAAATAGATAATTGCGGTTTATCTTTTGTTTTCAATTGATTTGATTGACTAACGGTGGTTGAACTTTGATTGCACCTAGTTTGTTTATACTTGATAATCTTCTCTTCTGATATAAGATTCACTCAAACTAGATCGAAGTTTCGACGGGGATCTTTAGACTGTTTGTAGATCTAAAGACGTCTTGTGATAATCCAATGTTAACAGACTCCGTTATGTGCGTAATTGATCACAAGGGATTCAAGTTGATTGTGTGCGGGTGTTTATTGAAGATCTAAGAAGATTTGAAGACAAAGAGGACTTTGAAGATTTCTGATTTGGGTTCATAATCTTTGGTGTGCACAATACTTGTTTCGGTAAAAGAGGATCCAACTATAATCAGTTTATCCTTGTGGTAGATTAGATTGATTAGTTGTGTAGATCGATATCAATACAATTCTTTGTGATTAAAAGTATTGATTGCAAAATCTTAACAATTACTTTGGTATTTGATAATAAGATAGATCTAAGAACCTGACAAAGGAGTTCATTGAGATAAACAGATGAGCCTTTTGTCGAACTCACATCACTTAATTGAAAAGAGTTGATACCAAACAGATTTGTTGTTCCTTTACTGTTTGGAATACGAACCAAAGGAATTGTTCCAAGTACGTGACTTATTACAGGTTGCAGGCGTGGGAATACAGACGGAACTAGGTGAACTATAGGTTTAGTTGCTTGGTCTCAACTATACGAAGTTGGCTTGATTTTGTATAGCGGATTAATCCTGAGAGTATTCAATTCTAGACAATGTCTCAGGATTTTTTTGCATTTGCGGTTTCATCGTTAACAAAATATTGCTGTGTCATTTACTTTTATTTTCCGCAATTATAATTATTGTTATTATAATTTAAAGTAAATTACACAGACATTACTTACTATTTACTTGATAAGTAATCCTAATGTGTTTGGTTAAGTCCGAACCTTTTATTAAGTAAACATACTTCGTTGTTGTATTGTCTCGACTAAGTCCATAGACAATCACTTTCGGAGAAAAGACTTATTGATGGAAATTTTTTAGTTTGAGGTATATTTGGGTACCCTCGTCTTTTCAATTGGTATCAGAGCAGGCAAACACGAAAAGATCTAACAATCTGTGTTTGGTGCGATCCAACCTATAAGAATTGAATTTATGTCTGATTCAGTTAATGTAGAGCAAGAAGATGATATACTTCATAAAGGATGTTTGTTTTCAAAACCTGATAATTAGCGGAGCACTGTTAGTTCACTAGTGGAACACAACTCAGGAAATATTAACCATGATGCGTTAATAAGAAAACAAATGCTTGAGACAAACAAGTCAGATTCAAATGAGCTTAAATTTTTCATTAAGCTTGAAGAAAAATATAATCTAAAGGATAATATATATTATTCATCTGCCGAGAAGATCGTCAGAGAATCCTTGATTCGTGAAGATACTGAATCTAAAGGACTTGAATTTGTTCAAGCCAAAAAGGGTATATTAGTTAAAACAAGGATATATGATTCTAATCTCCATAATCTCTTAACTAATATACAACTTTGTGATTCTAATGGTCTAACCACTCACAAGAATTATAATGTATGTGTTTCAAGGGATAATCCTATGACTAGTATTCGGTCAAGACTATCTGTCATCCATGATGACAATGATTATCTCTTAGATAGAGGAAAAGATCAACTTTTGTACTCAAAAGAGAATGATTTCCGATCATGTCGTTTTGTTGTTGATCAACTGTCTAACATAAAATCCAGGAATCAATCTCATCAAATGATGTTGTCATATTCCAAGAAATTCCTTGGTAGATATAAGAGTTCTGGTTATTTCAAAACTCAAGAAACTTCAAGTCACGTTTATGATCCTATTTATCGAACTGATCATTCTGTTAAATTAGATCACTCCAGATGTGACACAGTTAAAGAAGTTTATTCTTGGAAGAATCCCATGAGGAAAGATATTCGAAAATATCATGATGGATCATGTTCCATGAAAGCTGAGCTATCACTATCTCAACCCAACAATTGATGTTGGTAATCCGAATTTTCCTAGATGTGCTCAACTCAAATAAAATGGGAAGTTCTTAAAAGGAGCACAAGAATATGAAGGTTGTATATTACAGTCTATCTATGAACGTAGAAAGTGTTTTTCTATGGCTGGAATACCTTTTCTATTTTTATAAAAATTCTTTCGATCTTTGGAAATCTCATGAGAAAAATAGTTTCGAATCCTTTCAATCATACTGTTTCGGAAAAATTCCTGTATCGTTTCCAAAAGCGTTTATTTTCGCAAATAATATACCTTGATTAGGTATCTCAATCTTGGAAACCAAGTTTGAATATAAACCATCTATAAGACCGATACTTCTCTATGTTCGGTTTCCGGTCATAGATGGGTGAAAATACTATTGACATTGAATCTCAACTTCGAAAACTTGAAACCTTTCCAGTTGAGTTCAAATGATACTTCTCAAACGAACATAAAAAGAATCATATTTCTTTTGAGCTTATGCTTATGTTGATGGGAGATTTTGAAGTCGCTCGTGATCTTTTGGAAACTGCAGTAGTGAATGAAAAACTACTCGAGTCAAACCTCTTGAATTCGATTGTGGCATTGAATCTTTTGAAACAAAGACTCAATCATCTGAAAGAGAAGAGAAGGCTCAAGAATCAGAACACCGAGGAATCTTTGGTAAATAATGGGAGCTCTTCTAGAGATTAAGTTATATGCTGTAATACTTAATCAAGGAGAATAGACATCAATTTTTTATTTCTTTTAATGATTGTATTAGGTCTATTATGAATAGAACTATCTTATTATGAATAAAATTATTTGATTTATAAATTTTCTTATGATAGCTTTTGATTTACATAGCATGTGCTTGAATGCTTTATCTTATTGCTATGTATGTTTATGGGATGTTTGATTCGGTTTTATTACCTTGATATTCGATCTCATAATATTGTGAACCCTTATGGTTTGGGTGACTTTTTGGTTTAGTAGGATTAAGTTCTAGCCCATGTTGGTAGGATTTATCAAAGGATCATGAGGGGTTCTGATTGAAACAATATGTGAAAAAGTCACAATATGTTGAATCGTTTGGTTTAGCATAAAAGCATATGTGTTTCGGGGTTTCAACTTTTGCTTGCAATAGTTAAAACCGATTTTCAACCTTTCTCTGGTAAAGGTTGGTTGTTGTTATTCTTTTGTTTTACATAAGGATGACAACATAATGATATTTCGATATCAATTCTCCCTGGAAGAAGATGCAAACATATTGGAGAAGTGGATGCGAAATTTGAGGTAACGAGTTTGTTAGTTAATCATTTTCCTGTATAAGAAAAGACTGATTTTATTGCTTATATTTATTGCTTTTTCTTAACAAAATTTCGGTAAAATTAATATTTTATTCCATTATTTGTGTATGGATGTGTGTGTTATTCAATTGTTTCCGGTTAAGAAAAACTATTATTATCTTGCTTTATTGTTTGGTATCAATTGTTTAGGCTTAAAAAATTTCGGTGCAATTGCGGTGCTTTAATGTCTATGTTGTTTCAATTGCTTCCGGTTGAGGTGAATAATTATGCAAGTTGATTTATTTGGTTTGTATGAATTGTTTATGGATTAACGAAAGAAAAGGTTTACGGGATGAATTGTATAGTCCAATTCGATTCCGGATAAGAGAAACTAAGTTAATTCTGATCTTAGTTAGACCTATCAAAGAGGAGGTTTCTGTTATTCAAGTCTAATCAAATGCCTTAACAAGAAATGCTAGTTAACTAACCTAGTACTTGTCTTGTTTAAAAGTTAAAGGTCTAAGTTATATGGATAATTAGAACCTGATAAACAAAATAGAGTTATCTTTATTTTGGTCTTATCGAACAAGTGATTGTATTTGTACAATCGGTTTCGCAAAGGAATTAAGGTGCTTAGTTGATTTTTTGGTTTGATAAACTATTAGGGAAAATTTTCCGGGCAATTGTTTCCTTGGTAATATATCAAAATAAAACTACTTTGTTGTTTCAGTTTTGATAATGGTTATCAAAACTGGTGTGTGGAACCCTCGTGCTTAACTCTATAGGTTGCAAGTCATTTGAGATTTGTAAGATCCTTTCGGTTTGTCCTTAATTTTTTCGTTTCTTTGTAATTTTATGACAAAAAGGGGGAGAAATATATCAAGTAAACAAGTGATACTGGTATTGATTTATATTGATTGGTATCACTAAGGGAAAGGACATTGGTGCTTAAACGTTTATCTAGCGAAAGAGTGAAAGCATAGACTAAGGGGGAGTAGCATATTATATGATACTTGTAGTTATATGGACTACAAAGGAATAACAAAGACGTATGGATTGAAAATCTACCTATATTACCTTTATGGGGGGGGGGGGGTATTAGCTTTGTTATTATAATGTCAACAACGACATTTAAGGATTGAATGTATACAAGTTATTGTGCTGTTGAATTCGAGAATCAGGCCTATGTGTAATGAATTCTCGTAATTTGTTTATCCATATGATGTAAGAGTTTTGTCACTAAATGACAAAGGGGGAGATTTTTAGAGCACAGATCGGTTGAACCCACCAAGCGTTGGTATGTCAAGTTTGGTTGTCATATTTTAGTGAGCCAAAACTCATTTAAAGAGTCATTTGATTATGTACTAGAGTCAACTTCGTATAGGTTAGCTTGAAATTATTAGGATATGAGACATTACAAGTATCGCGAAGACTTGAAGAAGTGAAGAAGCAAGGAGATACAACGACAACATCATCCTTCCACTTGAGGTTAGTGATATTTGACTTGAACTGTTTTATTCCCTAAATTTATCTTTCAAGTCGTGCATATTGAAAACAAAACTGTGAAGCATGAATGATTATACTCTAGTTAGACATAGTATTAAGGAATACAATACGAGGTTTATTGATTAACCATTAAACTTTGTATATAAGACATCGACATAATCGTTTGAATGTTATTGTGATTATGTATGGGTATAAGGTGAAGATTTCATCATAGGAAACAATGTTTTTCATTTTTTTAAGGAAGTAAATTCATGAACTTGTTTTGTGAATCGAAAAAGAAATCGTCAGGCATTATTGGTATTGTTATTCATTGCATATATTTTGAACTAACAATATGTGTGATTAGTATAACCGCTCATGACTTGTTTATGTTCTTGGTAAACCTATTCACAAAGGCCTGACTTTTGTATTGGTATGACTTTTATTAGTGAAACCGATCTTAAGTAATCACCTGAGGTGGTATGATAGATTTTGTGTTATTGGTATGACCGACTATGGGTAAATGGCAACCGATCCTAATAAGAGGTGCAACCTATCACAAAGGGGAATCGATCATTGTATGAGGTGCAATAAGTTTTTAGTATAAAGGGGAACCGATCCTATGGACATGTGTAACACGTTTTTAGGTAAAGGGGAACCGATCCTATGGACATGTGCAACACATTCAAGTTAGATACCATATATATGTGGGGAACCGATACTAGTACCTAGTCAACCGAATTTTATAAAGCTAGTGTGACTATGCACAATACTCACATGGAAGGTAGAATCGAAACTTGTTTTGGTAGAACTGTTAAACCCATGATTGTGATTGAATGTTATTTGATCAATCGCATAGTTCTTGAAAGTTAGATGTACCAATTCTAAACTTGTTTGGAAGTGTGGCAAATCGGTTTCAAGGTAGTAAGTGTGAAAGAGAACTTACAAAGTAAGGATGTCGACATACTTTGAACATGTGCAGTAACGCTAATCTTTAATTGTTCAAAGTTATTCCTTAATAACTAAAGGAAGAAAATCCCGGATCGAATAAAATAAATTGAGAATCTTTTATTTAAGGTTTTTAATTTTATTTTAGGAAAAAGGAAATTAGTAATGTGCATTTACTAGTTGGAGATTTTCCAAGAGATTTTCGGTCAATATTTGGACAAAGCAATTCCAGGAATTATGGAAACCGAATCTGGAATATATTGCATATCTTAAGAATATTTTCGGTTTTGGAAATTCCTTGGTGTCCAAACTTCCTTGGTCTATAATTATGAAAGTTTGTATTTCGAGCAAACTAATCCTCAGAGACAACAAAACTATCTCAGTTTTGCTGCTACTGGTGATGCCGCCTATTCGGAGAGGAGAGTAACCTAATTAGGCGAAATCTCTTACGACCGCTCAGTTTAAAGACTTCTTTGGGATTGAGAAGCTCTATTAGTACCGTTGGTGGGAAACTAGATAATTGCGGTTTATCTTTTGTTTTCGATTCATTTGATTGACTAACGGTGGTTGAACTTTGATTGCACCTAGTTTGTTTATGCTTGAGAATCTTCTCTTCTGATATAAGATTCACTCAAACTAGATCGAAGTTTCGACGGGGATCTTTAGACTGTTTGTAGATCTAAAGACGTCTTGTGATAATCCATTGTTAACAGACTCAGTTATGTGGGTAATTGATCACAAGAGATTCAAGTTGATTGTGTACGAGTGTTTATTGAAGATCTAAGAAGATTTGAAGACAAAGAAGACTTTGAAGATTTCTGATTTGGGTTCATAATCTTTGGTGTGCACAATACTTGTTTCGGTAAAAGAGGATCCAACTATAATCGGTTTATCCTTGTGGTAGATTAGATTGATTAGTTGTATAGATCGGCATCAATACAATTCTTTGTGATTAAAAGTATTGATTGCAAAATCTTAACAATTACTTTGGTAGTTGATAATAAGATAGATCTAAGAACCTGAGAAAGGAGTTTATTGAGATAAACAGATGAGCCTTTTGTCGAACTCACATCACTTGGTTGAAAAGAGTTGATACCAAACAGATTTGTTGTTCCTTTACTGTTTGGAATACGAACCAATGGAATTGTTCCAAATACGTGACTTATTATGGGTCAAAGGCGTGGGAATACAGACGGAACTAGGTGAACTATAGGTTTAGTTGCTTGGTCTCAACTATACGAAGTTGGTTTGATTTTGTATAGCGGCTTAATCCTGAGAGTATTCAATTCTGGACAAGGTCCCGAGTTTTCTGCATTTGCGGTTTCCTCGTTAACAAAATCTTGCTGTGTCATTTACTTTTATTTTCCGCAATTATAATTTAAAGTAATTACACAAACCTTAATTCCTATTTACTTGATAGATAATCCTATTGTGTTTGGTTAAGTCCGAACCTTTTATCAAGTAAACATATTTCGTTGTTGTATTGTTTTGATCTCGTATCCATAGACAATCACACGAAGTATGAATCGATTTGTTGTATTGTCTCGACTCAGTCCATAGACAATCACTTTCAGAGAAAGGAATTATAGGTGGAAAAGTTTTAGTTTGAGGTATATTTGGGTACCCTCGTCTTTTCGAATGCATAAAAACTCTGGGACCTAGTCCAGTTTGAACACCACATTGTATTAAGACGCTACAGATACTAGCCTACTACAAGTTAACTTCAGACTGGAATGTAGTTGAGACCTAACCAAGTCTCACATCGATTTAAGTACTGAAAATACGGGGGACTAACAACCACAACCAACAATTCATTTGGAAATCTGAGAGGACTTACTCCAATACACTTTCTAGAGAATCAACTAGACAGTCAGACTCAATCTATAATAAAGTATATCAAAGATTTTAATATCTCTAACTATTAATTCAATCAATTACGAGAACACAGGAATACACTCAGCTATGCCGGCTACGGTCCAATCACCTGGAAGCATGGGAGGCGTATAAAGGGGGAAGACCCAGGAAAATAAGATGGCAATTAATGAAAGAAAATCACCCCTTAGTGGTGTTAATCCACAGCGTGCGAGTCCGCAATCAGCAAATAGAAATCTGCGAGCCTGGTTGAATATAAAAGGAGTTACTTGAACGGTACCAAAGACCAATGCTCAAGTGTCAATCAATGTAAATCAACAACCAAAGGTTGGATATTCTTATTGATTGATCTTAACGAACAACCTGTGATATTTCAATTATATAACAAAATATAATGCGGAAAAGAAATAACACAGACACCAGAATTTTGTTAGCGAGGAAACCGCAAATGTAGAAAAACCTCGGGACCTAGTCCAGATTGAACACCACATTGTATTAAGCCGCTACATACATTATCCTATTACCAATTAACTTCGGACTGGACTGTAGTTGAACCCTACTAATCAATCTCACACTGATTCAAGGTACAGTTGCTCTCCTTACGTCTCTGATCCCAGTAGGATACTATGCACTTGATTCCCTTAGCTGATCTCACCCACAACTAAGAGTTGCTACGACCCAAAGTCGAAGACTTGATAGACAAATCTGTCTCACACAGAAAAGTCTATAGGATTGAATAAATCTGTCTCCCGCAGAAATACCTAAGAGTTTTTGTTCCGTCTTTTGATAAATAAAGGTGAACAGGAACCAATTGATAAACCAGACTTATATTCCCGAAGAACAGCTCAATATTATCAATCACCTCACAATAAACTTAATCGACTAGCGAAACAAGTTATTTTGGAATCACAAACGACGAGACGAAGTTTGTTTGTGATTACTTTTCTATCTTGCCTATCGGAGATATAAACTCTCGATCCAATTATTTCAATTGCACTCAACACGATGGAAACATCAAGATCAGATCACGCAACTACAAAGATAACAGTTGGGTATGGCTTCACAATCCCGATGAAGTCTTCAAGTCGTTAACCTACAGGGTCTCGAGAAGAAACCTAAGGTTAAAGGAGAATCGACTCTAGTTACGCAACTAGTAACACACAGGAGGTGTAGGGATTAGTTTTCCCAGTTGCTAGAGTTCTCCTTTATATAGTTTTCAAATCAGGGTTTGCAATCCAAGTTACCTTAGTAACAAAGCATTCAATATTCACCGTTAGATGAAAAACCTGATTCAACCAAGCTAATATATTTCAACCGTTAGATCGAACTTATCTTGTTACACACAAATGAAATGTACCCTCATTTAGGTTTATGTAACCATACCTAGACGTACACACCGTGTTGGTTCACAAGTAGTTAACCAAGGTAAGCCATATGATTACTCTCATATCAACCTTATTCATCTTAACCATAACTAGTTCAAATGACTCAAATGAAACTAGTTAAGAGTTGTTCAATTGTTTAGAAAACACAA
The DNA here is from genome assembly GCF_003573695.1 of Papaver somniferum. Taxonomy (NCBI): domain Eukaryota; kingdom Viridiplantae; phylum Streptophyta; class Magnoliopsida; order Ranunculales; family Papaveraceae; genus Papaver; species Papaver somniferum. The sequence continues at coordinate 25,832,692 of NC_039365.1, forward strand.
TTCAAGACAGATCAGTTTGATTCACTTGAATCAATCATGAACATTATAGTCACCGTTTGCAAAGATTCCATTACTTATGATTTAAATGTTTAAGTTCATGGACTTGACCTATTTGACAAAGTAACCAGCTTAAGTATATGTACGGGTATGCGTACTTAAGCAACCGGTTTTTTGAGTTTGTAAAGTTCCCTAACTCAGCAGAAATTTTCGGTTCAAAAACTTCCGCCAGTATGCGTACGGGTACGCATACTTAAGGTGACTAGCTAAGAGTTTTTCCAAAACCAAACTCAGTATAAATTCTCGGTTCGAGAACTTCCGCCAGTATGCATCCGGGTATGCATACTTAACCTGTCTCCTTCATCAAGTTCGTATACACAAATATTCATACTCTTGGTTTCCGGTTTATGGACTTATACACTAATGTGCGAGCACACCATATATGCTTATATCCAAAGATGGTTACATCATCAACTCTTTATTTCAATCATTGAAACATCCTTCTATAATTCCAATAGTCGTTTTCACACACTATTAGCATCAAAGCAATTTTCAAGATATTGAAATAATCATTATTGAAACCTTCCAAGTGTTACACCAAATGATTGTATCACACAAACCATGTAAGATGTTACTCGGAAATTTACTCATGATATAAGATGAACTTGGTCGAAGCGAAAGCTTACCAGCACATATTTCGAGAAATATGTAAGCGAGATATACTCAGTTCGAAATCTCAAATGTGTATAGAAAAACTATATCGTAACACGACTTATGTCTCAATATATGAGATAGTAGAAATAGACTTTCCAAGTGATAGATAATTTCAAGTCTCCACATACCTTTCGTCAAAGAAGTTCCACAAGCTCCCCTTAGTAGTTCTTCATCTTCAAGAGATGGACGTCGAGAGAAGCTAAACTACACTATCTATTTCCTAGTCCAAGACATCTACAAATAAGCTAGAAATCAAGAATTATAGTTTTGACCACTAACATTGACAAACATGCTTGAGATATCAACGCATGCGAGTTCGACCAAGCAATGCTCTAATAAGTACAGTTGCGTTCCGTATGCCTCTGAATCTGTCTCCCACAGATAAGTCTATTATGATAGATAAATTTGTCTCCCATAGAAGTACCTATGAGGTTTCGTTCCTTCTTTTGATATATCAAGGTGAACAGGAACCAATTGATAATACGGTCTTATACTCCCGAAGAGCAACCTAGAAATATCAATCACCTCACAATAACTTAATTATATGGTAGTAGAAGAAGTTATTGTGTAATCACAAATAATGAGACAAAGAGCTTTGTGATTACTTTTTATATCTTACCTATCGGAGATAAATCTCGAGCAAATCTTAGAGAAGATAGTACTCAATATGATAGAACAAGTAAGATCAGAATACGTAACTACAGAGAAAATAATTGGATCTGGCTTCACGAATCCCAAATGAAGTGTTCAAGTCGTTAACCTATAATGGTTTTGGAAAAACCTAGGTTAAAGGAGAATCGACTCTAGTCGCAACTAGGACACATGAAAGTGTCAGGATTAGGCTTTCTAGTTTCTAGAGTTCTCCCTTATGTAATATTTCAAATCAGGGTTTGCTTTCGATCAAAGCTAAGATAGCTTAGTAACAAAGCATTCAATATTCACCGTTAGATGAAATCCTGATTTGAGATTCAAGCTGAGTTTGCTTAAAACCAAAGAAATATGTCTCCACCGTTAGATGGTCTTATCTTGTTACACACAAATGAAATATACCTTCATTTATATATGGGTAACCATACCTAAACGTGTATATTGAGTTGGATCAACAAAAGTTAACCGAAGTTAGCCATATGAACACTTTTGTCTTAACCACATTCATATAACACTTCTAGATCAAATATGATGATCAATCGATCATGAAAGATAATCAAATTAATCTAATTGTGTATCTAATAGAGCTGTTCAATTGTTCACTATCTCATAGAAATATATATGAACCAATTGAAACAAAATCGGATTGATTCATACTTGTACAAAGTACTTGTACCGAAATCAATTCATGAACATTAAGCCGCAATTTGCAAATATTGCATTCCTTAATTTATAAATATATTTGTTCATGAGTATGAAAACATAATTAACCGATTTTAGAACTTTAATCACTAAGTTTGCAAACTAGTGCGCAAAATATATCATCCGGACTTTGGTCTTGTCCACCCGTTTGCAAACGGGTATGCAAACAGTAGTCCTAGACCTAACTCAGGTAGAAATGTTGGCATACTGGTATGCAAACTTGGTTCCCGGACTTTAATAGTTAAAATCATTCGCATACTGGTATACAGACAAGGTTTCCGGACCTGAATCATACCAAAACAGTTTGCATACTTGTATGCGTACTGTGTTATATTGTTATAGTTTTGAAAGTGGTAGTAAAAGTTCGTTGCTCGGACTTGTAAAGATTTAAAAATAAAAATATATACACAATATTTGTCACAATGGGCGAGAGGTACTGGGACTAATGATTCGGCCAATTTTCATAACATAGGGCTCAATGATTTGTTCTCAACAATAATCGCTCAAAACATAAATTATATGGACTCTTATTTTGCCAAAGTAGATTTTCAAAACATTGATTGTAAGTCCTAAGCATGATGTATCAAAACATCTAAGCCAAGCATACATCATCAACTTAAATAACAACCAATTAATTCAAATCATATTTCAATTTTAAATTAATGCAAAAGTCTTAAAAAGAATTAATGAAATTACCCCCAGTATGAAGTTTGGCCTCCTCCGTCGTCCCAGTGTTGGGTTTTAGCTCATCATAATAAAAATGCTCTCAAAATAATTATTTATTGCTCAAAAAGTGGTTTACAAATGATGAAAAGGTGTAAAACAATTGAACAGAAAAATCGCAACAGAAATAACTGTTGCAAAGGCGCTGTTCAGCTGTTACAAGAAGAACGATAAATGGTAACTGTTGTTGTACGATGAACTACGACCCACGATTGTGCGTCTTAGACACTGTTGATAAACGACTGCTGCTGCGAGTCCGTTCTTCGTGTTCTTCATCTTCATCAATGGCAGCAGCAGCAGCAGAGAGAAATCATGGTTCTCGATTCTGCAGCGTTCCTTCTCTCCTCCCAACTCTCGACAGCCCCTCTACTAAACCCAAGGGGTCCTTTTATACCCAACAACCTTCAAAATATCCTTGATTTAATCCTGAATATCTTCCAATATTCTTCACATCCATATTCGATGTTTCTTTCCCTATGGACTCTGTTCACGCATTAATGGCAGATATTTCGTTTTTTCAATCTTCTAGGATTCGATATAGGTACCTTATATTCCCTCTTTACTCGAGTATCTTCCAGAAACCCAACAGAGAACTCGATATTCTCTCTCTGTTTCCAAACAATATTGCTATCCCCTGTTTGGACTTTGATCTTCTCTCCCGGTCATTTCAGCCCAACTTGATCGCTAAAATCATTTGCATTCGGCCTGTTTAGCCTTAACAGGCTTAACCCAATAATTTCCAGCGATTGAATCTCGCTAGAATTCCTCCAACAATCCGACCAAACTTCAACAGCGTCTGCATGTTTTCTTCCCGCCAAATTCATTTTTTTTGAATCGTGAATATGGTGTCCCCTTAGCAATTTGGGTGGAAATAGTAATTTTTGGGGCTGAAACAGTAATTTTTCTGGGGTTCCTACGGGACATTTCTGGGGTTCTTCCGGTGCATTTCTGGGGTGCCTACGATACATTTCTCCGGGGTGTAAAACACTGCTTTTTGAGCCCATTTCGCCGCAAGGGCTTATTTATCTAAAAATTCCTACAAAGACATAAAAGAACACAGTAAATACAAAATTGAGCACTAACAATACATACAATAGAGACATATTAGACACATAAATGCGTCTATCAACACCCCCAAACTTATTATTTGCTATTCCTCGAGCAAAATTTATTCTTGAAAAGTGACCGAGTTAATCTCGGGTGGGTTTATCAGAGGTGTACCCACAAAAAACCAATACTCCAGACCCTAGATATCTACGCAGAACCTTGGAAAGCACTAAAGAACCTCCTTGGTTGGCATACAATTATTGACTCTAAGAGGAAGAACCCTGATGCAAATTCCAATTGCTGTATACGAGTTTGCACTCAAGCATACTAAAATTCATATAAGTGACAGAGCTCTACTAAGATAGTTTCACGATGGACATCATACTCGGAGTCAGACTAATCACATGAAAAGATTAAGAAGATGGAAAAAGAAAAATGTAGATGGTTTAAAAGCGAACGGTGTTTCCCATATCTGTCTGAAGGCCTCTGCCAAGATGAACCTAACCTAAATGACTGAGATACCGGTCTGACTAATATTAACACACTGGCATATACAAGGGAACCAATGGTCAATAACTTAAATCTAGATCAACAAACTGGCAAATACAAGGGAACCAGCAGTTGACTACACATAACAATAACCATTTTTTTTTAACTTAACGGCATGAATAGATCTTTTGGATCCAAGCGCATGCTTCTTGTCAGCAGATTACACGATAGTTCCCACGGGTCCTGCATTCCACGCTTGCTTAGGCGAGGGAAACATGGAGAACACACGCATATTGCTATCCAAGTGTTAATACTTATTCCGATTGGTCTAACTGGTCTGGTCTAAATTTTTTTTTTTTTTTTGGAAAAGGTAACTCAGTCACTCTATTTCACCCTAGCAAAGGTAACAACTTGAATCGTGTGCCCCACCAAATCACTTGAAACAAAAGAAAACTAAAAATAGAAAGTGAAAAGGACTCGACAAGATATGGCGAAACTATCATGTTATTTCTAACACCTGAGCTCTGTGCTTTTATGAATAGACTCTATAGATGTTTCCATCTAGTCAGATTGGTTCCTCAACTCCTAAAAAAAAAATGTTTCCATCCACTTAGATTGGTTAGTGCTATCCTTAATAGGCGTAAATTTCTAGGCTCTGGAGTTTATTTATTGCAACTAAAAAGTTTCTCCCATACCCCCAAACTTAAAATTAACATTGTCCTCAATGTTCTAAAGATGAAATTAAAAGCATGAACAAGGAGAGACAGTTAATATTTGAAGCAAAAGAGTGAAGGAAGGATATTACCGGGTTGCATGAGATTGGGTTACCTCCCAAGAAGTCCTAAGTTTAAAGTCTTCAGCCAGACATCGGAAGGAATTAGTCACCTCATACAATCATATAGAAGTAGTCGGAATAACTGTGGGTCATCTGGATCAAAAAGTATTACCCACAAGAAGAGGAAACTGCAACAGACCAAAAAGATGCCAAACATACCCTTGTTTAAGACAACTACATCTAGTTGTGGCTCAGGTTCAGGTTCTATAACTGGGTCTAGATAACAGGTTTTCATCGGTTGGATTTCCTCAAAGCTAAGATCCGGTTCAGGTATTAGAGTCTGGAAAAACTCAACTAAGAACTTATAAGCACATAACAACAACCTGAATAACTGGGGATCCTCTAAGTCAATCAGATTTGACTCACACAGCTGATCACAATGAAAGAGGTGGTCTTCCTGAAGAAAATGTGTCGACCCTAATATCCTAAAGTGATTAGGTTTAGTCTCAAAACTTAATAACCGACACATCTTAAAATCAAAAGTTCCCACAATTGGTTGAAAAGTTTTTGGTGGGAAAACAAAGTCAATCTTGGTATCATAGCCTGGGTTAACCACATCAACCAGAGGATGGGTTTCTAACAACTGAGCTTCTTTCTGGACATCATTAGGTTCGTAAAAACGTGTATGAAGATAATCTTGTAAGATGGTTGAGGCACAAATGTCAAGTCCTACAGGAGGGTACTTACTAAGAGTTAAAACACACGGAGAATGATAATCACCCCCAAACTTAGAGTTTTCTGTGTCTCTAGAAAGATTAGTCACAACTTCCCTAATTTCTAGGTCATCAGATTCCTGGAAATGGTCAATAGATTCTTCTAAGTTGGGTTCATCCTCACTCATTTCTACGAGTTTATCATCTTCTAAGACTAGTGTTTCTAAATCGCTAGATTCTAAAACAGTATTCTCAGGGTAAACTTTTTCCTCTAAACCATCATCACAATCATATAAAGGATTATCAGCGAAAGGCTCATAAATAAGGTTTTAATCATAGTTACCTCCTCCGATTCACTAATAGGCACATCAAATAATGGATTATCCAACATACTGCAGGCTAAAGGATCTTGAACTACATCGTCTAAAACGGTGGTATCTCTAGTTAAATCCTCGTCCTTTTGAATAGGTGAATAATTATTAAAATTATTTGGATTTTTATTAGAAACAACACTATCATTATAAAGCTCAATCGGAGTAACAAATTCCTGATCACTATGCCTACATATTTCATGTTCTTCATCAATACTATCCTCATCATAATCATCACTATAATAACATGAAAAAGATCGAACCTTATCAAAACAAGTAGTGTTACCAATTCTAACCTCGTCCTGTAAATTAGGCAAACAACTATCCTCATTTTCAAGGGTACTATTGGAAACACTATATTGGAAATTAAGACTATCTTGAGCAGTTCTGTTCTGGGCCTCTAATAAAAGCTTTTGAATCGACTCACATGGCTTCCTTATGGTATTGTGTATAAAAGGTTCACTCATGGGTGCATTTTGTTTATTCATTTCTAACACAAACCTATTTGTATTCTCAGTTAATTGTTTGAGAGACTCTTCTAGAGGAAGAACAGGTTCAGAAGGATCATAATAGGGACTAGTTTTCAATAGTTTGATTGTCTCCTCTAGAGACGAAGAACTAGTACTATAATCTTCTTGCTCGTAAGACTGATGCATGTGTGGATAGTAATTGGGCTCACCAGGGTATGACCCATATCCTTCCAAAGGATGGCGTTCCCAACCACTATTCCCAACATGGTCATAAAAAGGATGATGTCCATATTCAAATTCAGGTCGATATTCATTGTATTGGCTTCTATCATACCAGCTCGACATTCTTAATTGCAAGGGAATTCTACACAACCACAAACAAGGCCGACTCGACTCCACCAAAACAAACCTAGAGATTTCTAGCAAACAAAAAGCATGATGGCTCCACTTAGATTGTTTCTAGACCAGCTTCTATCTTTCGAAAGGGAATTCGTTGCAATTTGAGCAAACCCCTCTGGAATCAATCCGAGTCAAAGTAAGTTGAATTGAGGCGAGGGAAGCTCAGTGGAGCTTTGATACCCAAGGCCTCACCGCTATCACAAGGCGGCGCAGTCACGCATTCAACTCACAGAAACCATCATGAACTTTGGAGTGTGCTTAAAGAGCAACCAATATTTTTCGAACGAGTTTCCTATTAAGATCGTTACCCTATCGGTCTCGTTCTATTCCAAATTTTAATCTTGGGTTCGCGTTAGGTTTCGTTTTCCTAAGGCGGGCAAGAAGGGAACGGTGATGAAATCCGAACCCTTATCTTGTTTAGGCCAGGCCTTGCCCTTTACTAGGAAAATAAAGACAGTCCGGTTCGTCCTCAAACAATTATCACCTTAAGGCAGACAGTAACCCGCTTGCAGGAGATTCGCGGGTGTTTCGATTGGACTTACCTCCCGTACCAGACGGGCGATGAACCATTGTCGTCGACTCGGGCCACGACTCCTATGCCGTGTGCGAACCCGAGGGGCCGAGAAGATATAGTAATCGTCGTCCTTCCCTGCACACAGTTTATATAATTTTTTTTTTTTTAATAATACCCTTCCGTAGGGTTAAAAAAATAAAGTCCAATTGTTTAAAGTCCAAAGTCCAAAATAAATAAATAAAAAAAATTACAGTTTTCCTCACACACTCTAAAAAAAATTAAAATTAAAAATTAAATCCTAAAATTGTCCTTTTTTTTCTTCTCTTTTCGCTTGTCGCTTTAAGCTTTTTCCTCTCCAAGTCCTTAGTTTTCACTTTGAACCTGCAAAATAAAGACAAAAAGAAACGTAAAAAGGAACAAACAATTCTAAAAAAAAATAATAAACCTAATAAAAAAAATCAATCTATATACAAGTCCGCGTCGGCGGCACCATTTTTTGTTATAGTTTTGAAAGTGGTAGTAAAAGTTCATTGCTCGGACTTGTAAAGATTTAAAAATAAAAATATATACACAATATTTGTCACAATGGGCGAGAGGTACTGGGACTAATGATTCGGCCAATTTTCATAACATAGGGATCAATAATTTGTTCTCAACAATAATCGCTCAAAACATAAATTACATGGACTCTTATTTTGCCAAAGTAGATTTTCAAAACATTGATTGTAAGTCCTAAGCATGATGTATCAAAACACCTAAGCCAAGCATACATCATCAAATTAGATAACAACCAATTAATTCAAATCATATTTCAATTTAAATTAATGCAAAAGTCTTAAAAAGAATTAATGAAATTACCCCAAGTATGAAGTTTGGCCTCCTCCGTCGTCCCAGTGTTGGGTTTTAGCTCATCATAATAAAAATGCTCTCAAAATAATTATTTATTGCTCAAAAAGTGGTTTACAAATGATGAAAAGGTGTAAAACAATTGAACAGAAAAATCGCAACAGAAATAACTGTTGCAAAGGCGCTGTTCAGCTGTTACAAGAAGAACGATAAATGGTAACTGTTGTTGTACGACGAACTACGACCCACGATTGTGCGTCTTAGACACTGTTGATAAACGACTGCTGCTGCGAGTCCGTTCTTCGTGTTATTCATCTTCATCAATGGCAGCAGCAGCAGCAGAGAGAAATCATGGTTCTCGATTCTGCAGCGTTCCTTCTCTCCTCCCAACTCTCGACAGCCCCTCTACTAAACCCAAGGGATCCTTTTATACCCAACAACCTTCAAAATATCCTTGATTTAATCCCGAATATCTTCCAATATTCTTCACAGCCATATTCGATGTTTCTTTCCCTATGGACTCTGTTCACGCATTAATGGAAGATATTTCGTTTTTTCAATCTTCTAGGATTCGATATAGGTACCATATATTCCCTCTTTACTCGAGTATCTTCCACAAACCCAACAGAGAACTCGATATTCTCTCTTTGTTTCCAAAAAATATTGCTATCCCCTGTTTGGACTTTGATCTTCTCTCCCGGTCATTTCAGCCCAACTTGATCGCTAAAATCATTTACATTCGGCATGTTTAGCCTTAACAGGCTTAACCCAATAATTTCCAGCGATTGAATCTCGCTAGAATTCCTCCAACAATCCGACCAAACTTCAACAGCGTCTGCATGTTTTCTTCCCGCCAAATTCATTTTTTTTGAATCGTGAATATGGTGTACCCTTAGAAAACAGTGGTGTCCCCTTAGCAATTTGGGTGGAAATAGTAATTTTTGGGGCTGAAACAGTAATTTTTCTGGGGTTCCTCCGGGACATTTCTGGGGTTCTTCCGGTGCATTTCTGGGGTGCCTACGATACATTTCTCCGGGGTGTAAAACACTGCTTTTTGAGCCCATTTCGCCGCAAGGGCTTGTTTATCTAAAAATTCCTACAAAGACATAAAAGAACACAATAAATACAAAATTGAGCACTAACAATACATAAAATAGAGACATATTAGACACATAAATGCGTCTATCATGTATCCAGACAAAGGTTAATTGTTCTAAACTCACATTTCAATCATTGAAACTTCCTTTGAAGATGACAATGGCTGTCTCACACATACCATTAGATTATAAGTAATTTTCAAGTGATCGAATGATTAATACGAAACTTTCTGAGTCGACATCAAATGATTGTCTGACACAAATCATGTAAGATGTTTCAAGGAAATTTCCACATGATCATCTTTTGCATTATTATTTAGTTTCCAACAAATATATTATTTCCATCTAAACTCGTCAATAATAATGATGAACGTAGCTAAAGCAAAAAGCTTCGAACACATATTTCGAGAAACAGATAAGCGAGATAAACTCGGCTCGAAATATCAAATGTGTATAATATAAAAGTCTATATAGATATACGACTTAGTCTCATTAGGATATAGAATAGAATAGACTTCTGAGTGATAGATAAGTTTTAATTTTCACATACCTTTTGTCGATGAAGTTTCTCCAAGCTCTCCTTAGTAGATCTCCGTCTTCAATCGATGAACGTCGTGAAGTCTAAAGATCAACTAAACATTCTATCCTAATCCGAGACATATCTATAAATAGAATAGAAATGAATATTTGTAGTTTTGATCAACTAAACTTGACAAACAAGCTTGAGATAGCAACGCTTGCGAGTTCGACCGAGCAATGCTCTAATAGAGAGTACCTTTGAGCGGCAAGTCTTGTTTTATTCTGAACTATCATTCCAAATTCATATGATATTTTCTTAAATATCCACTTAGTGCCTTCAATATTTACATTGGTACGGAAAGGTACATGAATCCAAACATCTTGTCTCTTTAATTGATTTAATTCAACACACATAACATTTACCCAAGAGGATTATTTATATTTTCATCAATGTTTTTGGGCTCAACTTGCAATAAATAATATTCAAAGTTGCATACATTTTGAAGATGACCTTGCATTTTAGCAGTAGAGTTATTTCCCCCAATGATATTGCTGGTATCAGGATCCTTTTGAACCCACCTTGGATGATAAGTGGTTCGTTCATTAGTAACACCCTTTTCAAGGATTTTATCCTCATCACTAGTCACATCAAGATCAGTAACAGTTGGTACAACTTTTACTGCTATCGATGCTTCTTTGACTTTCTCAATAGTCTTTATAAGAGGTAATTCAACGGGAGTGTTATCATGATGAAAATTGCTCAAGCCATCAATAATAACAATAGACGATTCCATCATGACATTGGTTTAGAGATTGTACTCTAATCCACGACTCTCCGAGGCATATCCTAGGAATATTCCTTCGTCAATTTTAGAATCAAATTTCCCTTTTTGTTATCGATCCTTGATGATGTAGCACTTCCTTCCAAACACACAGAGATATCCTAAGTTAGGATTTCTTACCATACCATAGCTCGTATGGAGTATTTAAGGTGCGGGACTTTAGGTATACCTTGTCAATTAGGTAACATGCTTTTACGATACCACAACAATTAAACATTGAATGATGATGAATTTGGTAAGAGTAACTCTTGAATTAAAAAATTAAATCCAAATCTGGTTCAAAGAACGTACCAAAATGGGTTTTTATTTCCTTAAATTCTTCAAACACATGAATTATCCTTGTTACACATTTATAACCAATAATCGAACCCTAACTCTACTTAGTGGTTGAGTTACAAACGTCAATAATCCCACTGATACACAAATATCTAATTGACCACTAATAGATACGAGGATGCACCCTTGTACTACTATTACTAGCAGCCTCTTGGTAACCCAAACCAGCGAGATCACAATATTTCTTACCCCTCAAAATAATCCTTGTCCTCAATGATAAATTTTGGATAGTGATATTTGATGTTAAAAATGTCCTCCCAAATAGCATTTTCTGGTGAAGAATGTGTCCATTGAATCATAAGTTGTCGGACTGGTCTTTGGCCAATGAGGATAGTCCTTGTCTACAAACCCTTTTTATGGAAGCATGATGATTTCACCTTTAGTATCCACTATTGGAATGTACGAAATAGGATGTGGTGCCGGCCAATGTGTTGTTTCAGCTGAGAAATGTAGAACATAGGGTGGATACTTGCATGGGAGTGTAATTGCAACTTGTAAGCTACTGACTCAACCTTCTGCAAAACCTGAAATGGACCAAAGAACTTTGCTGACAGTTTAATATTTTTCCTGGGAGACACAGAAGATTGCATGTATAGTTGCAGTCTGAGATACATAAAATCTCCAAGTTGAAAAGATCTATTTGTCCTCGTTTTATCATCATACATCTTCATCCTTTCCTGGGATTTGTGCAAGGATTCCTTAAGTAGGTCAATCATTGAAATATATTTCTTTTAGTTAAGTATCTACAACAGCAATAAAAGTAGTAACATTGGACGGAAAGGTCATGTGAGGAGGTAAATACTCATAGAGTGATTAGAATTGAGACGTCTTCAAACTAGTATGATAGATGTTATGGTATTACCATTCAACAAGTGATAACCATTGAATCCATTTTCTTGGTTTATATCCAGTGATATATCTTAAGTAAATCTCCAAACAAGCATTTACCCTTTTTATTTGGCCATCTGTTTGTGGGTGATATGTTATGCTCAAATTCAAACTAGTGCCCAATGCTTTAAACAAATCTTGCCAAAAATTATTGATAAATACTTTTTCCCTATTAAGCATAATAGAATAAGGTAATCCACGCAGTTTGTATACCTAATTAAGGAAAGCTTGAGCCACAGAGGTAGCTGTGTAAGGATGCTGCAGAACCATGAAGTGAGAAGACTTGGTGTGCGTATCCATTATAACTGGATTTTTTTTTACTGACTGATTTTTTTTTAAAGTTGTTGTAGTGATATGATTCGTCCAAGACTTGTGAAAGCGGATTTTTAGATTTTTTTTAATAAATAAAAATAGCGAACTAAATTAAAAAGATGTTGTGAAAATTATGGAGAGAGTGGGGATAGAATTCCACCATAGGTTGATATTAGTGATTTAATAAAACAATAATTATGCAACTCAACATTCAAATTGATTCTAATAGTATTGCCTAGACATGTAGATTTCCAAAACAATAGATGTTAATCCAAGCATATAATATCAAAACCCTAAAGCAAGCATATTCTACCAAGAGAAAATACACCTAACTAATCAAAATCATATAAACAATTTTTAGTTCAATGCAAAAATCATAATAGAGTTGTTGTAATTAATTAATAGAAATATATCACTTTTACCGAAACAACGGCTTCCTCCATAGCCCCAAGGATTGGGTTTATCTCATCATGATGTTGGAGACACGCTCAAAGGTTGATTTCATTGCTCAAAGTAGGTGTACAAATGATGAAATGGAGAAAATGATGAAAATCGGGTGTTTCCAACGTTTATATTGTTACAAAACACTGTTACAAAGAACGATAAATAAGAACTGATGTTGTTCTATCTCTGCGACCCTCGTGTGGCTGTCGTTGTCATTGTTGATAAACGACTTCCTCTGGTGGTCTTTTGTTCTTCGTGTTCTTGGTGCAGCAGCAAAAAACTAGTTCTGAAAACTCTTGATTCACGCCTCCTGAGCTCTCCTCTCGACCCCAAGCTCTCCGTCCCCCTTCTATGTGATCCTAGGAACCTATTTATACATCATTGCGACATTGAATCTCCCAAAATCTCTTTATTTAATCCCATTATTTCTTTTATTCTCAAAAATATATTATTTCCAAAAATCGTTTTCCTACGCGTCTGCAGCTGTATTTCTTTCCTTCTATACCTTCTTCACGCTCCAGAATATCGATCAACTCTTCCAAGCACGTGCAGTACACGTTTAAATTCCTCACAGCTCGTGTAAGCTCATGTTTTTCCTCCAACTCCCTGTTTGGATTAAACCGAGTTATCCAGCCAAATTTGATCGAAACAAACACCCATACCAGCTCTGTTAGGACATATCACTACTACCCATGAAGTTTCAGCGATTGAATCGCACAAAAACTCATCCAAAATCCGATCGAAAAATCTGCCTGTGATGTTGAAGATGAAGTGCCCCTATCCTTTTCTGGGGTACGAATAGTAGTTGGGTGAATGTCCTCCAGGGGTCCAAATAGCACTTTTTGAGCAAATTTTTCCATACAAGTGTATTTCTCCAGAAACACCTACACAAACATAAAAACACCATAATAAGTACACAATCAAGCACTAACAATAGAGACACTGAGGACAATTTAGACACAAAAATGTGTCTATCAAATACCCCCAAACTTATTATTTGCTAGTTCTCGAGCAATTCTAATCTAGAAAATGACTACACTTAGCACGTGCAGCAAGCCGTTAAACCACTAGGTGGCCCTAGTGGCGGAGTGTTGTCTCCGGAGGGTTTACCAGAGGTGTACCCACAAAACCTTTACTCCATACCCTAGATATCTACGCAGAACCTTGGAAGGAACTAAAGAATCTCCTTGGTTGGCATACAAACATTGACTATAGGAGGAAGTACCCTGATGTGAAATTCCAATTGTTGTACACGAGTTTCACTCAGCATACTAAAATTCATATATAAGTGACAGAGTTCTACTCAGATAGTTTCTAGACATCATAACCGGAGTCAACCAATCACATGGAAAGATTAAGAAGATGGATAAAGAGATGGTTAAAAGTGAACGGTGTTTCCCATATCTGTCTGAAGGCCTCTGCCAAGGTGAACCTATCCTAATGGACTGAGATACCGGTCTGACTAATATCAACACAACTGGCATATACAAGGGGACCAGTGGTCGATAAACCTAACTCTAGGTCAACACAACTGGCATATACAAGGGAACCAGTGCTCGAATTTATTGAATTTATTCTGGTTGGTCTAATGGTCTGGTCTCTTTTTTTTTTTTTTGTTGTCTCAATTACTCTATTCCACCCTAGCAAAGGTAACAACTTGAATTGTGTGCCCCACCAAATCACTTAAAAAAATAAAAACAGAAGGATTAGGATTCAACGAGATATGGCGAAACTACCATGTTTGTTTTTTTAATTCTAACACCTGAGCTCTGTGCTTTTATGAATAGACTCTTTATATGTTTCCATCTAATCAGATTGGTTCCTCAACTCCTATAACTAAGATGTTCCCATCCACTTAGATTGGTTAGTGCCAACCTTAATAAGCATAAATTTCTAGGCTCTGGAGTTTATTTGTTGCAGCTAAGAGCTAACAAAAAGTTTCTTCCCTCCCCCAAACTTAAATCTAACATTGTCCTCAATGTTCTAAAGATGAAATTAAAATCATGAACAATAGGAAACTGTTACCACTTGATGGATGGAAAAAGAAATAAGGAGGGATATTACCGTAAGCATGAGTACCTCCCAGGAAATGTTAAATTTAAAGTCTTTAGCTAGACATCAAATACCTCAAAAAGGATTGTCACCTTCCAAAGTCATATATCAATAGTCGAAACAATTGTGGGTCCATAAGACCAAATAGAGCTGACACCAGTATGAGACAACTGCACTGATTCAGAAAAATTAAAAGAAGGAGCACGTCCTCATCTAAGGTTTCTGTCAAGACAACTGGGTTTATCTGCGGCGCGTAATTGAACTTCATATGTGTGTCTCGATAAATAGATTCATCCGTAAAACGGGTCTCTAATACCTGGGTTACCTCCTGGACAGTATCAGGAGGATCGGGTTGCGGAGTCTGAAAAGACTCAAGTAATATCTCAGATGTACAAGGCTCGAGTCCCAAGTTAGGGACTCTAATTAGGGATACGATACAATTAAAAGAACCATCACTACCCCCAAACTTAGGGTTCACAGACAAACCTCTAACTATTTCTTGAATTTCCGGATCTT